>NW_024429188.1:6864487-6958724 GCF_017639785.1 Mesocricetus auratus
TCAAATGAGAATGGAATACACAGAGATGAAGAGATTAACCTGGGTACAGTGGCTCACGCCTGGAACCCCCATAATCAGGAGAATTGCTATTTAAGGTCAGCCTGGACTAGTATGAGATGCCCTCTCAAAGCAACAACAACAGAAAGAAAGACATTAAATGATTCTCAGCTCCAAGAAAGAAAGAAATAACTGCCAGCCCCAACTGGCAAACTAGCATTGGGACCTGCCATGAGGCAAAAGCTGTGTGTCTGTAGTCTTGAAGCTGAAGGAGCAGAAACTATGGATGAGCAGAGGCTAGACAATGCAGTCAGAAGATGGCACAGTGGAGTGTCCTTGTGCCTTCTGAAAGATGAAGAAAACCAAACAAATCCATCAATTCCAAGCCAACTAGTTTACATGACATCTGAAGTGGCCCACAATTCCCAGATACACCAATCCCTCACAATAAACTCCTCATTCTTGAGCATGCTTTGAGTAGCCAAGAAGGCTCCATTAGAGTAGAGTTGAGCAGAAGGCTTTACCAGTGTTCTTGATACAGGAGGACGGCGCCAGGTCCTGGCTCATAACTTGGGTAGGTACAGTGTGCAGAGTTCTGAGCTTGGAGTCCGAGCCTTCCCCCTTTAACAGGTGTCCTTTGGTCACCTGCGCTTGTAGCGACAGGGCTGAAGTTTCAAGCCTGAGAGCTGGGCTTTGGGTCCTACTCGAGGAGGCCCAGTCTTTTCAAAGTCAAACAAGAAGAAGTGGCTGTTGGTCAGGTCCTTGTAGATGACCTTAAAGACAAGTTTGGTCACAGCCCCCAGAAAGGTCCGAATGTCCTCAAAGCGGCTGCTAACTTCAGCTACTTTGAGCAGACCCGCCAGCTTCAGCACTTGATTTGCTTCCTCAAGGAAGTCCCTGATGTTAGCTCACATTAGTGAAAGGCAAAACACAGCTACATCCACAGATTCATCCTCCAGAGGCACCTGGGCCATGTCACATACAGTGACCCTGGGGTCCTGAGTGGCCAAGTCAAAACAGTGCACAGGGTTCCGGACACTTGAAGCTAGGCGGCAATCTCCACAGCCAAAGTCAGCTACCACCAAGGATGCAGGTTTCTGTCGGAGATCTTTGGCAATAGGATCCACTGGGTGCAGTGGCCACTTTTTCATTTGTTTCTGAAAGCCCCGGTGATACAGGTGAAAAGCCTCGGGGTCTTCCTGGAAGAGGCGTTGGGCAGGTGAGTACAACTGTTCATTAAGGTATTGAAATTGGGCCCCATCCAGCCGTTGTGTCATGCGTGCCCGCAGGGCTCCGGCTCTAGTCTGCTGACCGTCTGACTCTGGGGCAGGAGGCACCTCAGTCTCCTCTGTGGAAGCCACGGGAGGAACCTGGTCTGGAGGAACCTGGTCTGGTGTCTGAAGTGGTCGAATCTTGTTCTTGTGTCTCTGCTTATTCTTCTGTCGGTTCTGCCACTGTTTGCGGCTCAGCGTATGTGAGGAGTCACAGGGTGTGGACTCGGGGCTTCGCTTGGGTGGGTCAACTGTGGCAGTACTTGTCCTCGAAGTGTGAACTGCTATGTGGTCAACATTGTCCAGGTGCTGGGTTGGGTGTGAATGAGAATATTTCTGACATTTCTTCTTTCATAAAGGAAAACCTTTAGCTGGGGCTGGCTTACAGTTTCCGAGGTTTAGTCCATTATCATCATGACAGGACATGGTGGCATACAGGCAGACATGGTGCTGAAGAAGGAACTGAGACTCCCACATCTTGATTGGTAGGTAACAGGAAGTGAACTGAACTAGGTGTAGTTTGAGCATGGGAACCTCAAAGTCCACTCCCACAGGGACACACTTCCTCCATCAAGGCCACAACTAATCAACAAGGTCACACCTCCTAATAGTGTCACTCCCTATGAGCTTATGGGAGCCAATTATATTCAAAGTATCATACCCTGTCTCCAGGGATGTGCCAGATTCTTTGATCTCAAATAAACAGGTACATTACATGCAGGATGTATATATACTTCTTTCTGACTCAAATGGTAGGTCTCCAACTGGTCTTGTTACAACCTGTGACCACATTTCTATTAGTAAATCTCCCAACAAGTTTCATTCTGTGCAATTTTAGATTTGTCTGCCTCTCCTTTTTCTTTAAAAAATACGTTTTTTAAATTTTATATATATGAAATTTTGCTATGTGCATGTATGTACACCATGTGTGTTCCTGTTTGATCCCTTGAAACTGATTACAGATGTTTATTAACCATCATGTAGGGGCTGGGAATTGAATCTGGGACTTCTGCAAAAGTAACAACTGCTCTTAACCACTGAGCCATCTTTCCAGCCTGTCCATCTCTCATTCATACGTCTTACACTATCTTGGGGAAGGTTTTCATACAGTAGGACCAAATTGTTCTAGAAAAGTATATTATGATAAAACTTGGTTTATAAACCATGTAGCACACCAGTGATTTAATACCCATACCTTTTCCTAATGAAAGGGACATGACAAACCAAGGATTAACATGTCTAGTTCGCTAATCCCTGCTCTGCATAGCAAGACATATACTAGAGTTTTAAAATCACAAATGGCTTGGTCTGGTGTTAACCAAGCTTTTATGCTCAACTACTTGGGAGACTAAGGCAGGAAGATCCAAGTTCAAGTCCAGGTTAGCCAATTTATGTGAAAATAAAGAGCAGATTAGAATTATAGCTCAGTGGTAAAGAGCTTGTCGTATAGGCCTGAGGCCCTGGGTACTTGCGATTCCTGGTGTTGTCAAAGGGGAAATAGTAACACCAAAGTGTGTATAATGTTCATTTAATAAACACTGAGCAGGATACAAGGACAATGTTAGGCTAGTGATATACCCCAATTGGTAAAGTACTTGTCTAGCCTCCAGGAAGCCCCAGTATTGCATAAAGTGGGCATTCTGGTACACACCTGAGTTCCAGCATTTAGGAGGTGAAAGCAGGAGGTTCAGAAGTCCAGGGTTATCATTGGCTATATAGTTAGCTCAAGACCAGCCTGAGACACATGAGATCCTTCCTCAAGTAAAAGAAAGAAGAAAAGAAGGAAGGAAGAGTAGGACATGCAGAGAGAGTAATGGGGAGAGAGAACGAATATGCATACGAGAATGCTAGGAAGAGCTTATGTGGTGAAGAGTGTGATGAGGCTTGGAAAACTATTTTTAAAAACAAACACACTTTCCTGACTTCTTTTCAGTTTTATCTGGGGCAATGTTGTTTTAGCCAAGTAGAGTACTACAGACTTCATTTTGAAGGCATAGCATTTTGAAGATAGTCTCGCCCAGGGCTCAGGAAGTTGTTTTGACTGGAGGGACATAGGTAGATTTCCCCTAGACCTGGAGTTGGGGAATATTCAGTGTCACCATTTTTACAGAAATGATTATTTCCTTTGGAAGGGACATACAGAGCCAAAGATTAAAATACCAGGGATATAGCTTTTGATACCTACATGTTGTGAGTAGAAAAGTAGGAGAGAAGGAATTTGGAAGGAGAGGTTTTGTAAAACAGATTTCCTAATGTTTTCTTGACATCCAAATTGCTTGGAGGGCTGGTTTTGAAATAGACTTGGAGGCATGTCATCCTTCACCATTCAGTGCTTTTCCTAGCCTTCTTACTAAGATTGAGCAGAGCCCACTTCCTTGCTGATTCAAATTTTGGAACCAAATATGAAGTAAGGGAGCCACAGAAATGAGAAAGGCCTTGCCACAGATTCCCAGAATATCATAGCTAGTTCACTGAGATACTTGAGTAGCACTTATGCTAGATCATTATAATTCCCAGGCCCAAGCCGCTCTGTGTGTGTGTGTTCACATGTGCGTGCCCCGTGCATGTAGAGCCAAAAGTCTGTGTTAGTGTCTTTATCCTTTTCTGTCTTCTTCTTTTGTTCTGCTTTTGATCTTTGAGACAGGGTTTCACTGTGTATCCCTAGCTATAGACAGCTGTAGACAAATTCTGTAGACCAGGCCACATCTTTTTGAGACAGTATCTAACTTTACCTATAGCTCATCAGTATGGCTAGTCTGACTGGCCAGTGAGCTTTGGAGATCCTGTTTTCTCCAACCCCCCCCCCCTCCAGCACTTGAGTTACACACACCACCACCATACCCAGCTTCTTTTACATAGATGCTGGTGATCCAAACTCAAGTTTCATGCTTGCACAGAAGGCATTTGCCAGCCTACTCTTCCCTTTAAAAATAATGGATGGTTTTAAAAACCAGTGCCTGTTCATTTGAGTTTGGGTCATCTGTGAGTAGAATTTCTCTTCCAATCTCCCATACCCATTTAACCACAAATGACTTATCATTTTGTCTAAGTCAATTTCATTACTACTTGTCATCTGAGTTTCTGTAAGTTAAAATGAAATCCCAAGGAAACTGAAAACCTTTTTAATCCATCTGTGAAGACATTGGAGAAATAAAACTCATCCAGTTTTCTAAAGTAATTGCTTTTCCCACATGGCCTGAAAAACACAAACTGGAACCGAGATAAAAGCTTTAGCCAGGAGGCATTGTAGTAAACACATGACCAAAGCCATGATGCTCCTGGGCTTGTGTTTTCCCCAAAGGACATCCAACAAGACACAAAAGTTTGAATACCGATCATGTTTGTGTACATCTGCTATCTAACTACTCAGGAAGTTCAGGAAGGCTTGCTTGGGCTATATTGCAAGTTTGAGACCAGTCTTGGCTGCATAGTGAGACCCTGTCTTAAAGATAATTCCCTAAATCCCAAAACAAAGAAAATTGCTAAATGGAAAGATTCAAGAGTTTGAACATAACTGGCAGAAATGGTTCTTTTCCTTGTCATCATTAGCATAATTTGTCTGTTAATTTGGCAATTATAGGTTGATCATCCCTAGTTAAATCTAAATTTCTCTCGAATCAGAAACTGTGCCCGCATAATGCCACAAGAGACGAATTTGTACACTTGACATTATACATTATACTTTGATAACTTACAGTCAAAATGCAGGTGAACTAAAAATAGTATACTAAAATCATCTTTCAGGTATGTATATGTGTATGAAACATGTAAAATGTAAATGTGTATCTATAAATATAAGTGCTTGCCATGAGTTAGCATTATTGTATTCATATTTATAATTAAGTTCCATTCCATAGGTATTTCATTTTTCATGTGTGTTTGTGTATGCAAATAGTCCAAAAATCTTTTAATTCCAAGTTCAAATATGTCTTCCTCCAAACATTTACGATCGATAAGAGATGCTCAGCCATCTTGTTCCCCTGCCTGAAAATTTGGCATTCAGAGGATAATCAGACCTTATTCTACAGCTGCTTGTGCTCTGGGAAGTCTGATTGATTGATTAATTGGCATTTCTAAGAATTTAACTGATACCATATTTTAAATGTTTCTGATGAGGTCTGTGCCTTTGTTGATTGGTCAGTTGGTTAATTGATTGCCTCTTTGGGTCTCTGGTGCCATATCCCCCTGTCTGATTTCCCACTTCACTTGTCAGTTATGGGATGCTGTCTTGATGCAAGAGCCTCCCACTTGTATTTGAACAAGGAATGTATGTGACTGCTAAGAATTATTAGGAATGTGGGAAGGGTGATGGAGAATACCAGGGGCTCACCTGGCAGACCTTTCTGTAGAATGTCTTGGGTGTCCTGTCTCCTAGCTTCCTGATGTTTACACAAAGATCTGACTAATACATCCCTCTAAGCTACAGGGCAGACTAGTTATCTGGAATTGATGATGAATATGTCTCCCCTTTCCCAGATCACTTTTGTTTATACCTGTAGCCAGTGCAGATGTACTCCTGGATGCCACATTCAAACCGTGAATGTGAAACTAGAGAGAACATGGCACTTATGGCATGTTGACATTTCCCCTTCCTAGAAACATAGCTCTGTTTCCAAGTCAGTGACCCTGGGTTCCACCCTGGAAGTTCTATGAATTAATTGGGCACTTTATAAACAAATTGGGCAGCTAGTTCTCAAGTGTGATTTTTAGACCACAGTATAGAACTACTCCTGTTCACTGTGTGTGTGTGTGTGTGTGTGTGTGTGTGTGTGTGTGTGTGTGTTGGATATGTATGCCATTTCATGCATGTGAAGGTCAGAAAAAACCCTCAGATACTGGTTCTTACCTTCTACCTTGTTTGAAGCGAGGTCTCTTTTTTTCCACTGTTGCATATACCAGGCTACTCACATACAAACTTCTAGGGATTCTCCTGCCTCTGCCTCCCACCTTAATGTACTTAACATAGGAGCAGTGGGATCATTGGTCTTCACACTAACACAGCAATTGCCTTAGCCACTGAGCTACCTCTCCAGTCCGTGTTGCTATTCTTGACAGTGTGCTGTGGATTATAAGCTTGTGTAAGGCATGTTAGAATTTTCCATCATGCTTAAGTGAGAGGAAGAAGTAATTGAGTGTCTTAATTATTTTTTTGTTGTAACAAAACACCATAAACAAGGCCATTTAAAGAAGTGTTTAAGCCGAGTAGTGGTGGCACATGCCTTTAATCCCAGCACTCAGGAGGCAGAGACAGGTGTATCTGTGTGAGTTCGAGGCCAGCCTGCTCTACAGAGCAAATTCCAGGATAGCCAGGACTGTTACAAAGAGAAACACTGTCCTGAAAAATTTTTTAAAAAATGTTTAATTAGGCTTATGATTTCAGAGGCAGCAGGAACATCTCAATACTCACATCTTCACCTGCAAGTAGAAGTCAGAGACAGGACACACTGGGAATGACACAGGTCTTGGGAAATCTCAAAGCCTGCCCCCACTCACACTAATCCTTCCCAAACAGTTCCACCAACTGAGAAACAAGTATTCAAATATATGAGCCTGTGGGGCCATCCTCACTCAAACCACCACACTCAGGCTCATTGTCTGTTGAAAACTTGTTAGTTCTATCATAACCTAGAGTTTTATAGGTGGCCTTGACACCTAGTAATCACTGAGTGTCCTTTCTAACTCAGAAGTCTAGACTATTCTGCATGAGCTGTGTGTATTGTGTCTTAGAAAGTAGTTGTATGGTAACTTTTATCATGGAGAACCATGAATGGCTCCCTTCATCTGCAGACCAGCTGTTGCATCTGTCTTAGATGCATGGCTCAGAGGAACTCCACACAAACCCTCTATTATACCATGGGATCTCCGTGCCTCTGATAACTTACAGCTACTCACTTATGGTTTGATCTGAAATGTCTCACATACAGCAAAATATTGATGGCTAGGGACCTAGCTGGTACAAAAGGGGCATGAGCCTTTGAAAGTTATTTCTGCCCCCTTATAGATCCTTTTTCTTCTGCTTATTGTTCCACTAGGATATGAAAAAGCCTCCCTCATATGTTCCCACTGCCATCGAATGTCTTTACCATGCCATCCCCAGCCAGGTATGATGGAATGAAATCCCTCTGAAACCAAAGAAAGTTTTCCCCCATATTTTATCACGTATTTTATTACAGTAACAAGAAAAATGACTAATACACTCCTGTGTGATACAGTATGGTCTGACACCATGTATCTGAAAGGATATGAAGCTTCCTCAGGCTTGTTTCCTGGTTAGATGACTTAAGGCTGCATACCATGAATCATGATTAGAAGTGCCTTCCAGTGAAACTTCAGATTAGATGGGACTCATATTTTACTAAGGCCTTAGACACCATGTCATTGCTAGAGCAATAACTGATGATGAATCAGAGTCCTGTTCTTGTCATTGACACCAAAAGCCAAGAATGGATGGAAAAGAAGACCCTGTAGTGTTTGCTCATTAACGAATCCAAAAGATTCAGAAATTTTCCCCATCACCTTGATAAAGATAGCTATAAACTGTTAGCAAACAATACTGAACTAATTAGTGATAGCAGCTGTTATTTCATCAAGGACTCAGCTATTTGCATCTTGAAAAAGTACCCTCCACACACACACACACACATACACACACACACACACACACACACACACACACACACACACCTGTGTATAACATTCTTTACAGTGACTGAAAGTGAGTGGCAGAAGCAAGAGTATTTACATACCTTTTCTTTTTCTTTTTTGGTTTTTCAAGACAAGGTTTCTCTGTTTAGTTTCTGTGTAGACCCCGAACTCAGAGATCTGCCTGCCTCTGTCTCCCAAGTGCTGGGACTAAAGGTGTGCGCTACCACTGCCCAGCTGGTATGTGTGTGTATAAATAAATATACATATATATATACATACATACACAAATACATACATACATGCTGGGTTGCCTTTTAGGCACTGAAGAAAAAAGCTTCTGGGTCATTTGTTGAGGTGCTTTGTGCTGGGTTGTGAGCAGAGTCTGAATAGAAATGAACTGTAAGACCACTTCAGAGTCCCATGCTAGGGTGGGACGTGAAGATTAGAATAGGGTTAGCATGTCTAAGGGCCCATGTGGTAAGGAGACATGTGTGCTTAAGATATGGCTGCAGGGAGCAGAAAACAGAAATTGAGAACATTGAAAGCAGATTTCTCAGCTGCTCTAGTGAGCAGATGGAGTCTGGAAATAAAACCGCTATTCCTCATGTGCAGAAACTTCACATTGAGTTCTGGGACTGACTGTCTGCACAGGAGGATCGGATATGTCAATTTAAATAATAGTGAGGTTAATAGGATTTCTAGAGCACTTGTCTGTTTTCCCCCATTGATGATGTGAGCATGCTATACCAGAATAGACATGTTTGTGCCTTCCTATAATGCCAGCACTTATTGAAAACAATAAATTCACAAAGTATGTCATCAGTTTCCTTGGCAGGAATTTACCAAGTAGTCCCATCATCAATGAAGAGTCTGTGGGAATGAGTATGATAGGATGAACACTGTTGAAGGTTTGTTGTGAGCCACGCTATAGAATTGGGCTTGAGTTAAGCCTCAGGGTGGAATTGAGCTGCAAATGTGAGGAGTGGTACTATGGAAACCAAAGAAGTAGGTTAAGAAGAAGAGTAGATACACAAATGGACAGCAGACAAACAAGTAGAGTGACAGCAGATCAAGTGAATCATCTCAACAGGAGGGACTGAGTCTCAATGAAGCTTCTGGGACACTCAAGAATGTTCTGCTTATTGAGTCTCTGATGCATATACTGGGTAATCAGATAATAGGAGAGTAGGGGCCATTAGGTGTCCTTTGAGAGCGTCTCCATTTTACCTCCATCTGGTGTGCCCAATAAGTTCTTGGACCAGATTTTCCTATGTGATTTGAAAAATGGGTTGTTATTGTTTTTTCTTTAGATTTGAAAATACTTTAATTGTGTGTCATTATGTGTGTGTGGTGTGGGGGTGTGGAAGGTGTATTATGTGCACATTAGTGTAGTGCCCACGGGCCCAGAAGCAACGGGTCTATCGAGAGCCGTACTTACAGGTAGCTGTGATCTACCATACATTGGTGCTGAGAATAGAACCTGGATCCTCTGTAAAAGCAGTATGCAGCATTCTTAACCACACAGCCGTCTCTCAGTCCATTTCTGATTGTTTTAAGATGACCGTGTGTTCCTATAGTCCCAGTTTACTGTGATAAATCTGTATGGTGACATACATTTTACTTTTAGAAATACATTATTGTCTTAAACTTTTTATTATGTTTGTGTCTTTCACACCATGCATCTCAATCCCATTCATCTCCCTGTCGCTTGATATCTACCCTTGATATCTGCCCTTGCCACCCCCCCACAAGTAAAGTAAAATAAAGTTTAAGGGGAAATAAGAAGAAAAAGATAGAAAAGTCCTGTTGCGTAGGCTGTAGTGTGACACAGTGAATAACACAGTTTACCCCTTGGTCCACATATCTACTTAGAAGTGTTCATTGATCTGATTTGAGGCCTCTGGCTTCTGCCACACTATTGATGCTGTGCCCTCAGTGGTGTTCCTCTCGGATATCCTGTTGTTGTGCTGCCTGGGTGAGGTGTAGGATAGTTTCTCCTGAGTACTTCGGCTGGTGACGGGCAAGAACATTTCTTCTAGTGTTGCAGCCATTGAGAGGCAGGGCCAACTCTGCACAGCCCTGTCCTCTCATCCTTCAGTGATTTCAGTGATATCAGGAGCCATGGACATCAACACAGACCCTAGTTACAACAGGGCCATGAAACCAGACGTGGGCCACTGCAGCAGCCCAGGCCCAGACATCAATCACCATGACCTTGGGTGACAGTCAAGCCACCTCACCGCTTTCCTCTTCAGATATGCCTCTGTCCACAGGACATAAACCATTCTCTCCGTCTCTGTCTGTCTCTGTCTCTGTCTCCTCTCTCTCCCTCCCTCTCTCCTTCCCTCCCCCTTCCCTCCATACATTTGCTTACCATAATAGTGCCTGGCTGCCTGGAGCCACAAGGGGCTGGGCAGGAACATGCTTTCTCCTCAGAACCTGGGACAGTCTGCCCTGGGCATGTGTGTGAGTCTCCTTTTCCTGCTCAGTCCATCATGGCACTCATCAGGACCATGCTTTCTCCTAGAAATATGTTCTTATCAGGAGTGGTGCTGGACAAATGATGGTGTAGACCAAGGTACAGAGTCATCCTCCATCCTCCAAATTGAATCGGAAGCTGCTTTTAAAATAGAGTCTCTTCAGATAAAACACAGCCTGAAAAACCATTGTATATAGAATACAGACCAACTAGAGCAGGACACAGCTTGATCTCCACAATCGGTTTCTACCACATGGCAATATGGTAGGCCCTTGCCATGTGCTTGTCCTCTTCAGGTGAATTTTGTTTGACCCTGTAATTCTGTACTAGACCATTAACCACCTCAGTTGTATGGTGATGTCCAGTGAGAACTGCATGCCTGGTTGCAGGTCTCTGGGACCTCTGCTTAGAGCCCCCTTCCCACCTTAGAACTGATGCATTCTTTTATAACCAGTTATTGGTGTTACTCATTTTAGATGAAAACGAACCACATATTCAGCCTAAGCATCAGTTTCCAGGACACTGGAATGCGGTTGTCTTTGTAACCTTCCTTTGTATGGCTTGCTTTCTGCTCCAGTATTAGTCTCAGGGTAACATACTGACAAAGGGAAACAAAGTCCTTAAGTCATCTTATTATGTGGACATCCATTCTTTCCTCCTACCTCTGTCTCTCTGCCTTCCCTTTCTTAGAATTTCCATATTGCCCAACCTATACTTGAACTCACTATGGAATCAAAGAATGACCTGAATTCCTGACCTCTTGATGCTATCTCTGCCACCTCCCCCCCGCAAGTGCCAGCATTGTAGGCCTGTTGTCATTTGGGTTTTATTTCAAATGAATGAAAAAGGGATAAGCCTGGCTACTCAACAGGCTGAAACAGAAAGATCACAGGTGCAGTGCCTACTTGGGCTAAGAATGAATTCAAGAACGAGTTGAACCACTTACTGAGACCCCTGTCTTAAAACAAAAAAGGGGCTAAGGATACAGCTCTGTAGTAGGGCGCATGCTAGCATGCTCCTTCAGGTTCAATTCCT
Source organism: Mesocricetus auratus (assembly GCF_017639785.1). Taxonomy (NCBI): domain Eukaryota; kingdom Metazoa; phylum Chordata; class Mammalia; order Rodentia; family Cricetidae; genus Mesocricetus; species Mesocricetus auratus. Next base: position 6,875,915 of record NW_024429188.1, read on the forward strand.
GCCCCAACAAAAGCCAGATAAGGTGGTACATGTGTAATACACTTGGGAGACTGAGGCATAAGGATGGTACGTTTGAGGCCAATATAGTATCAACAATTCCTGGAAAGAGGCTGTGTTTGTAGAGGCTTGTTGGCTGATTAAAACTATAGTGATATGAAAATTTTGGAATGCTTCACTTGGACTAGCTTTAGCCCCATGAATAACCATTCCTTGTCCACCTCTGTATTGGAACATCTTGTGACTGATAGATTAAAACCTTTTAGAATCTATTAATTAGTAGGTCATTAGCTTCCACCATTCCAAAACTAAGAATGTCATCAGATAATATTTCAGACCAATGGGAGAATTCCCCCCATCTTTCTGTAACCATCTCTCTGGTGTACACATCAAGTGTATTTTAAACTTGCCTTGTATGGCTTTGTTTGGTAAAACTATTAAACTTCTTAAGCCTGGAGGTGTTAGCATACATCTTTAATCCCAGCACCCAGATGACAGAGGCAAATGGATCCCTGTGAGTTCAAAGCCAGTCTGGTCCTCAGAATGAGTTCCAGGACAGGCTTTAAAGCTACACAGAGAAACCTTGCCTCAAAAAAACAAACAAAAACCTTCTTGAAACTTCTTCCATATTGGAACATGGAATTTGGGGTAACCTAAACCTGTGTTCCCAGGCTACACTCACTCAAATATGGCCCTGAATAAATTATCTCTTATTCCCTTTAAGGTGAGAATTAGGTTTTTTGTGTCAACAGTTAGGTACTTTATGAGACCCTGCCTCAGAGTAATAGTATAAATCAGAGAGTATATGTACACGACATAGCCACATATACACAGCCACACATCTACATATACAACAGAGTACAGATACATAGTCCCCCCCCCACACACGTGCACACACACACACACACACACACACACACACACACACACACATATATATACCACAGGCACACATGTACATTTACATAAATATCCACACAGCATACATAGCATATGTAGTATACATCTATTTATAAATACATGCCCACATTAAAACATAGCACAAGCATGTCACACTAGACTCTGTCTGCAGTATACATCTCTTGAACACCATTAAAAACACAGACTTGAATAAGGTCCCAACAGAACTCAAATTATTACATTTTGGTCCTTTAATTAATGCATATCTGTGACCTGATTTACTGGATTCTTATTAACTGGGGCAGTTAAAATCAGTTGGTGAGTCTGGCGAGCCCAGCTTCAGGTGAGATTGGGTCTCTGGGGGGAAACACTCCTCATCCCCTGCCCAACACCCATCCCCTCGATCTTCCGGGGCCACTCCTGGCATCCAGAAGACCCGCCCACACAGGAAAGACATCAGCCCTTCCAGGATCCAAACCCCGGTGAGCCCAGCTTCAGGAAAGACATCAGCCCTTCCAGGCCTCAAACTCCAGTGAGCCCAGCTTCAGAAGACCCGCCCACACAGGAAAGACATCAGCCCTTCTAGGCCCCAAACTCCTGCGAGCCCAGCTTCAGGAAAGACATCATCCTTCCAGGCCCAACCTCCGGCAACCCCAGCTTCAGCTTAAGCTTCAGTGTCAACATCCCCAGCTTCAGCTTCAGGAAGGAAGGAGACCAGTGGAGACGGAAAGACCCCACCTGCACCCACTGGAAGAAGAGAAGGGAAGAAGACAGAATAAGAGCTCACTCAGCAATAGAAAGACCAACATGACTCCACCAGAATCTAGAGAACCAACGCCAGCAAGACCTGAAAAGCACTACATAGATGAAGCAGAGGAGACAGACCTTAAGAATTATTTTATGAAGATAATAGAGTCCCTCAAAAAAGAAATGAGGAAATACCTTAAAGAAATAGAAGAAAAAACAAACAAAAAATCCATGAATTGGGGGAACATTCAAGAAATAAACAAATTTCTCAAAGAATCTAAAGAGTACCAAGATAAAACAACCAAACAAATGAAGGAAACAATTCAAACAGTTGAAGGATTGAAAGCTGAAATAGAAATGATAAAGAAAACACAGAATGAGGGGATGCTGGAAATAGAAAAGCTGGGTAAACAATCAGGAACTACAGATGCAAGTATCACCAATAGAATACAAGAGATAAAAGAGAGAATCTCAGGTGTCGAAGACTCATTAGAGGATATAGAGTCATCAACAAAGAAAATCTCAAAACCAACAAATCCTTAACACAAAATATCCAGGAAATATGGGACATCGTGAAGAAGCCAAACCTGAGAATAATAGGTATAGAAGAAGGCAAAGAAGGCAAAGAAATACAACTCAAAGGTACAGAAAACATATTCAACAAAATCATAGAAGAACATTCATTAACCTAAAGAAAGATATGCCTGTGAAAATACAAGAATCTTACAGAACACCAAATAGGCTGGACCAGAAAAAGAAGTCACCATGCCATATAATAATCAAAACATCAAACCTACAGAATAAAGAGAAAATATTAAGAGCAGCTAAAGAAAAAGGCCAAGTAACATACAAAGGCAGACCTATCCGAATTACACCTGACTTCTCAATGGAAACAATGAAAGCCAGAATATCCTGGGTAGATGTCCTACAAACACTAAGGGAACAAGGATGCCAGCCCAGACTACTATATCCAGGAAAGCTTTCAATTACCATAGATGGAGAAAACAAAATATTCCATGACAAAGCCAGATTTAAATAATATGTATCCATGAATCCAGCTCTACAGAAAGTGCTAGAAGGAAAACCTAGATCCAAGGAAGATAACTACACTCACAAAGACACAGCCAATATATAATCCCACTTTACAAAACACCAAAAGAAAAAGGGAGGAGAAAATACACAAAATAACTTCACTAACGATAAATCAAGCACAAACAAGAATCATCAATCAATGGTCATTGATATCCCTCAATGTCAATGGCCTCAACTTGCCTATAAAAAAGACACAGACTAGCAGAATGGATACGAAGACAGAACCCTTCCTTCTGCTGCAAACAAGAAACACATCTCAACATCAAAGACAGACGTTATCTCAGAGTAAAGGGTTGGGAAAAGATCTTCCAATCAAACGGTCCCAAGCAACAAGTGGGTGTAGCAATCCTAATATCTAACAAACTAGACTTCAAATTAAAATCAATCAAAAGAGATGAAGAAGGACACTTCATATTCATCAAAGGAAAAGTCCATCAAGATGAAGTCTCAATTTTAAACATCTACGCCCCAAATACAAAGGCACCTACATTCGTGAAAGAAACATTACTAAAGCTCAAAATGCACATAAAATCTCACATACTAATAGTAGGAGACTTCAACACTCTGCTCTCACCATTAGACAGGACTTCCAGACAGAAACTTAACAAAGAAACAAAAGAACTAATAGAAGGTATGACCCAACTGGGTTTAACAGACATACACCTATAGAACTTTCCACCCAAACACAAAGGGATATAACTTCTTCTTGGCGCCACATGGAACCTTCTCTAAAATTGACCACATAATAGGAAACATAGCAAATCTCCACAGATACAAAAAAATTGGAATAACCCCCTGTAAATTATCAGACCGCCATGCAGTAAAATTAGAATTCAACAAAACACAAATCACAGAAACCCTACAAACTCATGGAAATTGAACAATGCACAATTGCACCATCCCTGGGTAAAGGAAGAAATAAAAAAGAAATTAAAGACTTCCTGGAATTCAATGAGAATGAAGACACAACATACACAAACTTATGGGACACTTTGAAAGCAGTGCTGAGAGGAAAGTTTATAGCACTAAGTGCCCACATGAAGAAACAGGAGAACAGTCATACTAGAGAATTAATGCCACCCCGAATGCCCATTCCTGATAATGAACTTGATGTCTATAACCATCTGGGAGCCTTCAGCCAGTGATTGATGGAAGCAGAGGCAAACACCCACACTTAAGCACTGAACTGAACCCAAGGAACCCAGTGACAGAGAGAGAGGAGCGATGAGCAAATTGGCAAGGAATGGGCTTCCAAAACCAGCAGAGACAGCTGATCTGAACAGGGGAGAGCTCTTGGATCCCAGACCGACAGCGGGGAGGCCAGCATGGGACTGATCCGGACTCCCCAGAATGTGAGTGTCAGTGAGGAGGCCTCGGCAACCTATGGAGCCCTGAGCAATGGATCAGTGTCTATCCCTGGAATACAAACAGACATCCTGTGCCCATAGCACAAAGAGGGATGCTCTCTCAGCCTGGACTCTTAGGGAAGTGCGTGGACCCTACCCTGAGTGAAATGACAAACTCTAGATATCCCCTATGTGGAAGGAATTGGCAATAGGGTGGGAGGCTTGGGGGGGATGGGGGTGTGGGAGGAGGGGAGGGAGAGGGAACTGGGATTGACATGTAAAACAAGCTATTTAAAATTAAAATAAAAAATTAAATAAAAAAATCAGTTGGTGATTTTATAGTGTAGACTTCGCAAGCTTGGAGTTGGAAAGGGCCAAGGAAAATAGAGAAAGCAGGGAAGGCACATTAAATTGCTGTGTCTATGGTAGTGTGAATAAGGATAAATTTCTCGATGGATCATTGCATACTAAGCTTCTATCTGCTGTCATTGTTATGCCAAGTTCATGAGACCCCAAAAGACCACCAATGACCCAACTCACTGATGCAAATGCATAAGGTTTAATGTTAAGTTACGATCCTCAGCAGGGACCCAGTCCTGCAAACTGGCACAGCAGCTGCAGGAAAAGGGTGCCTGGCCTCAATTGCAAGGGGTTTATAAAGGAAGAAAACCGCAAGCAGGTTGGCACGTGCCTTAGCTGTTCAGGATTGGGTAAGAGTAGGTGACCTTTGGATTCATTGACATGGGGGCTAGGGGAATTTCAAAATTGTTACTAATGGTTACCCACAAGGACAGTTGTGATGAAAAGATGTTAGAAATAATGATATTTACCAAAATTAGGCATTGCCTGACCACCCGGATGGGGTCGTTTTGACTGGGGTGGGCACAGTTTGGGAGATCCTTGGAACTGCTTATGGTTCCTTGGCTGAAGCTGAATCAGCCTTGTAAGACGAAGGAGTTTCTCAAGGTGGCTTTTTCAGTTTACCTTGCTCTTACAAGCATATGTGAACTCTGCCATGCAATGCTCTGCCAAATACAGAGCCCTCAAATGCTACATGGGATGTTTCTAAATAAGCCATGAAGGAACCTAGGGAGTCTTCTAGCCAGGAGAGAAGCCCAGTCTGGTTCAAGGCGTGTTTTCTCAGCATTTCTTTTACCCTGAATCATTATTTACAGACCCCATCTTTGCAAGTGAAGCTGACTCTGGTGTGTGAGTTCTCTTCAGTTTTCTGAGTAAGTCTCAGACAATTCAATCTGAGATCAGAGATCAGAAATCAGGGATTGCTTACTGCTCATATAGTTTAGCAGTACAGTGCTTGCTTAGCTTGTGTGAAACCATGCATTCAACCCTCCCAGCCAGTGTCATTTTGCATCCATTTTAACTCATGCATGTGAGTGACTAACAATACTTAGATTTTAGCAATAAATTGCAGGTCATTTGATTTTGGTTCTAAAACACAGTGGCTTTTTACCAAATAATACTAATTAAGTACCAGGATGTTTTAGCTGGGTACTACATGGCTACTACATTTCAGGAAGACAGTTCATGAGGACCTGATGTGGACCTAAGTTGTTTTGTTTTGTTGGTGATACCAGGGAAATTGTGGTCCCCTCATGAGTAAAGGTTTTCAGAATGGACTCAAATAAAAGCTTGAGAACAATTTCATTAGAGTTTAAAAGAAGAACCTGGGGACAAGCAAGTTGTAAACCTAAGCAGCTGCGCAGGAGAGACTGGAGAAGAGAGGAAAGTGCTATGCTGATTGAGTTAAGCCAGTTTGGAGGTCAGCCACATGATGTGGAGAAGAATGTTATAGAAAGTGAAGAGGCGGGAAGGGTGGGATGTAGCTTAGTTGGTAGAGCCTAGGAAGAATGAAAATGTCCCCAGTACTAGAGAAAGAAGACAAACAACAATGAAAGGGAAAGTTACACTTTTCTAAGGCAGACAAGCCCTACAGACCAGCAGCTTGTAGGGACTACACTAGGAAGCAGGAATGCAAGAAAGGAAACGTTTATTTTCTAAGTGAAAGGCTATTCCTTCTGTATTTTTTAGCATAGGTTAAGATGAACCTACCCTCTTGCAGTCCTTAGCATGTGAATAACCAGTCCAGAAATGTCAAATCTCTGCACAGGCCAGAGATTTCATCTTCTCTGCAAGAGGAAATAATTTTGCTTAATGAGTCTTTCCTGCTGCTATGTCAATAGGATGTCAGTTTCTAGCTGCATGCTAGTGTTGTTTGGCTCCCTATGTTTTGGGGGATGTAGGGCAGCAGGAGGACATTGACTGTAAACTCTGCTCTACTCTGGAGTATCTATTAACTAAGGAAGGGACCTTCCCATCTCTGCTCCTCAGAACACAGCAAGGTTAGCATCCACAAGGCAGGGCACTGGTATGATAGTCCTGTAGATCCCGCCTGTAGAACCCAGGTATTATGCATCATGTCTATGATGTAACAAGAGGCAGAAGCAAGTGCATCTTAAGTACTCTGGATATGAAACAGGGATGGGTCTGCATTCCTTTTGTCAGTAATTAGGTTCTGTCATTTCATTGCTACTTATACATGCTGTCCTGTTTTGGGTCAGTCGCAAAGTTTTCTTGGTAGTGTGCTCCCCCATCCCAACCTATGGATCAAACTTAAGGCCTTGCACTTATTAGGTAAGTGTTCAGCCACTGAGTTATATACTGTATTCCTCAAAACTGATAGTTTTTCAGATAACTCACTTTGTAGCCCAGTCTGGTTTTTAACTAGATGGATGCAATCCTCCTACTTTGGCCTCCCAAATACTAGGATTACATGAAGTACAATGCCCAGCCCAAACGTCGGTTTTAGGCTGAGAATTGCTCTTTTCCATAAATCAAAGGTTTGTTTTCTACTTGGGATTGGTTTGGTGTGGTATGTTGGCACTACACACTTAATTGTTGCAAGTTTGCTAGTCAACCCATAAGCGTTTGGCATGAATAATCATATATCCAGACAAGCTTCTATATGGACATCATGAGCATGCCTATGAAAATATATGCATGTTGATGTGAAATGATAGTATAATGGGAAACTCTGTAAGTCATAGTTGCTTCCAAAATAAACAGTTGTTGTTTTCCTGGTTTGACATGTCTAATTTTAAAGATTTTTATGACTGAATTGATTCTTGGCTCATCTTGAAAGGTCTATCCCTGTGTATATAAGTGTTTCCCATATGCTATGTAAAAGCATTACAATGTGAATCAAATGATCCCAAACATATTTGTATCTGGCAATTTTCACAAAAACATGATTTTTTTCTTTGGGGGAGGTATTTCTTTCAATTAAAGAAATGTAGTTTACATATACATGTATGTCTATACCAGGTCTATATATGTGTGTTATACATGCTTAATATGCCATATAGAACATGTTTCACAAATAGCCTAATATGTATAGCATGTGTTATGAATTTTTACCACATCACAAGCGGCAGTAGGCATGGGTGCTGGAAAATGGGTAGTCCTTAAAGTGATCTAAGAGAGAAGATCCTAATAAGAATTTTTGCCTAATTATTATTGCATCTTCCTTTAGACAAGCAGATGCCCAGTGTTAGGAAGTCGGTTTGAGAACATTGCAGGACCTACTGAATGAGAACCCACAGACCAATTCCACATTGCCTGAATTATCCCACTCCCAGGAAGACCCAGAGCCTCCACAGGAGAGCCTGGACCAAGCCAGTAGTCTACCTTGAGAATATACATACTCAGGGTAGAACACACTGTCAGACATGGGACCCCAAGTCCAGGGTCCACCTTTACCCCTACCTGTTCAGAAGCACACTTTGTGGTCAGTAAGCACAGCCCTGTACCCTAAGAAGGCAGCCCCACCTCAGAGGCTATACACCTACAGACTCTTACCTAGCCGTCCCCAACAAGTCCTTACCAACACCACTTACTAAGTCCTTGGATGTGCGTGTGTGATTCACCTACCCTTCTCTCACAATACGGCCAGCATGTGAATGAGGATACAACTGTCTCTCAACCACAAGTCCAACTCTCTTCCAAGTGTCAACAACTACAGACATCAGCAATGGAAACCTCTCGCTCCCCTTCACCCCAGTTTGCCCCACAGAAGCTGACAGACAAGCCTCCCATGCTTATCCAAGAAGACAACTCAGCAAGGTATTTTCCTATGACAGCATGCTACATATTCATTCCGTCATCCAGTGTTTGTTGCTGGAGCCTTGATGCAGCTTCAAACACTGGGGTAAATTTGGTCATGAAAAATGGTGTGGAGAATGAGTCACAGCTCAAATGACCATTTGTAATTTAATGACATGATCCCCTTTGTCTGCATTGAATGCATTTCCATTTGCCTTACTTCTTGGCACATGCAGACTAAGCATGTTTTGCCAGTGGTCAAAATCAGATTTAACCTAAGAAAAAGATCTTTAGGTAAAGTTGAGCAATGTCCAATATTTGCATACTTTTAAAATTTCTCCCTCTTCCTCTTTTTTGTTGGAGACACAATCTTGGTGTATAATCTGGATTGGTCTTGAACTCACTGGGTAGCCTAGACTGTCTATGTAACCTAAACTGTCTTTGAACTTCTCATCCTATTGCCTCTAACCTCCGAAGTGGTAAGATAGCCAAGGACTCTATCAACTGTGCTATATCCTTAGTTCTTCAACCTACTCCCCTTTAAACTTCTGAATAACTCAGATGAAAAGCCTAGCGCCATGGGTTGCCTCTTTTCAAGTTATTAGACATTGAAGTCTCATAGACCCCAACCATCATAGGTTATTGCCATTGCTGTTGTTTACCTTCCAGAACTTCATGGTAGGATCCTATTGCTGAAGAGACCATGTACTTGAATCATAAAACATGAAAACAAGCTGGTAATGACCTAAATGCTTCATTCCCACTGGCTAGCTTTCATAGTGCTAGAAGGTGTTATTGACAATACTAGGGGAGTAAGCTATAAACAATCTCACCCAGCTGTGAACTCTGGGAATTATCATAATGAATGGCCTGGAAAAATCTACTGATGCAATAGTGACAGGAATATTATGGAGTAACCAGCTACTTTCTGATTGGATTTTAAGACCTGCTTGACAAAACCAAACTTATGTCTGATACTGTTAACAGTGCCAAGAACTCATAACTGGGCAGGTTCATAGACCCTAGGAGAGAACCAACTCATTCTGCTAAGTGGACATAGCATTAAACCCTCCCTTAAATACTTGTCTTTATACCCATAAGTTGGTACATCTTAACCCTCATCAGAGAACCTTCTTTTACAATAGAAGGCAACTAAAATAGATATCCATTAACTCCTGCAGATAATATGAAATTTCTAAGTTTTCAACCCTAAATGGGATATAATATCACACCTTCTCCCAAAGTTGAGAGATCTTTGAGTGGCTGGAAGCTTGTAAGAGGCAGAGGCAGTTAATGACTAGAATGAAACTGTTTTCGAGACGGGACAGGACATATGAGCACATATGAGCTCACAGTGTCTTTGACTGCATGCACAAGATTAAGCTAGACACATCCCAGCACAGATAGAGGAGAGCTTCACTAAGTCCCACTCCCTACTGAGGCTGCTGGGAGGGAGTCAGTTTTCTTTCAAGATGTGGCCCCTGGGAGGCTACCCACACTCCAATAGACAGATCTACACCCATGTACATTCTAATAACATTAAGTGGACTCAAAGGTTTTAAAAGACAAAGTAAAACAAAAAGTACCATGAAATCTGGAAGGAATAGTGGAGGAATATGGGTGGATTTGATGAAAACATAAGCATGTATGGAATTCTCCTAATAGAAAATCATTTTAGAATGGATATCATTGGCGTTGTAATTACATCTCTGTCCCAGTTGTTTTTTTCATGTACTTTTCATTCTTTTTATTTAATTATAAGACTATACCTACGCCATGAGAGCATATATGTACTTAGCATTTCAAGTTGGAGACCAGACTGTGCTATACAGTGAGTTCCACACCAACAAAAACAACAGACCAATACCCCCACCTCAAAACAACAAAACCCCTCAAAACAACAAAAGCAAACCAAAATCCCCAAGTATGCACAGATTCAAAAAGCAAAAGAAGGTATTAAATTTTACAAGTTAGTATTTCCGCATAACCAATATTTTAAGCAAGCCAGAGTCATCCAAGTTACTTGCAACATGCGTCAGATAGGTACACAAAGTATCAAAAGAATATTCTACATCTCCATGTTTTTTTTCTCTCTTTTTTTTATTAATATTTTTTTATTTTCCATTTTAAATTTAGATAAGAAACAAGATTGCTTCACAAGTCAGTACGAGGTCCCTCTCCCTTTCCCTCCTCTCCTCCCGTGCCCTCCCCCCATCCCCCCCCGTTATCCCCTCATTCCCCCAGGGAGGGTGAGGCCCTCCATGGGGGTGTCCATAGTCTGTCATTTCATATAGGGCAGGGCCTAGACCCTTCCCCAAGAGTTCAGGGTGAGAGTGCACCTCACATTATTCTATGGGAGTCCAGAGACCGTGTGTATACTTGGGATGGGTACTGATCTGCTGTCCAAGGCTCAATAGATTACCTAGGCCTCCTCACTGACACCCAGATTCAGGGGGTCTTGATCAGTCCCATGCTGGATTCCCAGGCTGATGCCTGGGATTCAAGAGTTAACCTTTGTCTGGTCAGCTGTTTCTGGGGGTTCAACCAGCCCAGTCTTAATCCCTTTGATCATCAGTCCTCCCTCTCTGATACTGGCTTTCTTGAGTTCAGCTCAGTACTTAACCAGCCAGTAAATGAAGTTTCTGTTTCCCAGACTCTCTGGCAATAGGATTGTAGGCTGGCACTCCCCAGATCTATGTCTAAAATCCATATATGAGAGAGTACATGCCATGTTTCTCTTTTTGTGACTGGGTTACCTCACTCAGGATGGTTTCTTCTAGTGTCATCCATTTGCCTGCGAATCTCATGATTCCATTATGTTTTTCTGCTGAATAGTACTCCATTGTGTAGATGTACCACATTTTCTCTATCCACTCTTCGGGTGAGGGACATCTAGGTTGCTTCCAAGTTCTGGCTATTACAAATAAAGCTGCTATGAACATAGTGGAACAGACATCTTTGTTGTATGAATGGGCATCTTTTGGATATATGCCTAAGAGTGGAGTTGCTGGGTCTTGTGGTAGGTTTATTCCCATTTTTCTGAGGAATCTCCATACTGATTTCCAAAGTGGCTGAACCAGTTGGCACTCCCACCAGCAATGGAGGAGTGTCCCCCTTTCACCACATCCTCTCCAGCATAAATTGTCATTGGTGTTTTTGATTTTAGCCATTCTGACAGGAGTGAGATGGTATCACAGAGTTGTTTTGATTTGCATTTCCCGGATGGCTAAGGATGTTGAGCACTTTCTCAAGTGCCTCTCAGCCATTTTAGACTCCTCTATTGAAAACTCTCTATTTAGTTCTGCAGCCCACTTTTTAATAGGGTCCTTTGGTGTTTTGGAGACTTGCTTCTTGAGTTCTTTGTAAATTTTGGAGATCAACCCTCTGTCAGATGTGGGATTAGTGAATATTTTTTCCCATTCTGTGGGCTGCCTTTTTGTCTTGCTGACTGTGTCCTTTGCCTTACAGAAGCTTCTCAGTTTCAGGAGGTCCCATTTATTAATTGTTGATCTCACTGTCTGTGCTACTGGTGTTATGTTCAGGAAGCTGTCTCCTGTACCAATTCGTTCAAGGGTACCACCCACTTTCTCTTCTAAGAGGTTCAGTGTGGCTGGATTTATGTTGCAGCTCTCCCTTTTAAGGGATATCATTCACATGATCCTCTTTAAAAGCTCACAAAAGGAAGAGTGTCAACCATAATGCAATGTTGATTTTAGGTCTGTTGAGGGTGTAGACTCTTTGTTAGCACTCATGTGTGGGAGAATGCCCTGGCTCCTTAGTTTCTGATAAAGTAGAAACAGCCTACCTGCAGCTTCAAGCATGTCTAACCACAAGGGTGCGTTCTGTCAGGAGACGTAGTGCCTAAGACACATAACTGCAGTCATCCTCATTTGCCTCATATCTAACTCCTCGCATAACTGGCATCTAAAAGACTAGTTCTACCCATCTGTAGCTTGATGAATCAATGAATTTACTGGATTTCCTGAAAGAAGTGAGAGTGACCCAAAAACAATCCCATCACTGGAAAAGTCTCACCCTAGCTTAGATGACAACTTCCCTGAAGCTACATAGGTGAAGCCCTCTCCCACTTCAGTTAAACATTCATAATCTATATACCATTTCCCAACTCCCAAAGACACATGCATTGGGGGCAATATTACATGCTAATAGAAAATGTACAGGAGGAACTGACTGGATTCTCAGGAGAGGGTCTTACGACATTTCCTATTCTCTCCTTCTCTGGGGGAGAGTTAACAAGCTGGCATTATGGGTGGTCTCTTCTGCTTTTGGGTAATGACAGGCCTGGGAGATAGCTAGATAGGTAGAGGCACTTTTACACAGGTCTAAAGATCTGAGTTTAATCCCAAGATCTCACAGAACAGAACCATGTCTTCAGAGTTTTCCTCTAAGCGCTATATGTGTCGTGGCATATATGTACTTGCATGCATACACATGCACACACACTAAACAAATAATTTTTAATAAAAATATGTGATAGCAGTTTTGCTCAAAGACGGATCAACAACAGCACTAGACACAAGAATCAAAATGTCTCTGTATGTAAGTCTGTAATTTGTATACTTAAAAAGACAGAGGTCAAGGTATCATATAGAGTCTATGAATCCTTGCAGACATAGAGATTGAAGTTGTTATCTACTATGATTCAAACTGAGGTAGCTGTAGTGTAACAGAACATTCATCAAGTGAAAATTTGTTTTATTTAAATTTTGTTCTTATGTATGGTTGTAGAAATGGAACTCAGGTCCTCAGACTTGGCAGCAAGTACCTTTCTCAGTTGAGCTTCCTCTTTGCTCATACAAACAAGGAAGCTCATACTAACCAGGAGGCCTTCCTCTCATTGATTTGATAAATCCCCCATTATTTGATGGTACAAAGACTAACACACCTAATCTGACTGAATTCTTCCCAGGCTGTGTGTGATGTGGCTACGCTAACTTAGGGCACTAGCTTGGGATCATTCTAACAAGTGTCCCCCTGCCTCCTTGTGTCCTACAGCAAGAGCTCATCGACAGTATCAGCCACAAGCTGCAGGTACTCCGGGAAGCCCGTGAGAGCCTGCTGGAGGACATCCAAGCTAATAATGCTCTGGGGGATGAGGTGGAAGCCATTGTGAAAGATGTCTGCAAACCCAATGAGTTTGACAAGTTCCGGATGTTCATTGGAGACCTGGACAAAGTGGTGAACCTCCTGCTGTCTCTGTCAGGCCGCCTGGCCCGTGTGGAAAATGCCCTCAATAATTTGGATGACAGTCTTTCTCCTGGAGATCGAGTAATTGCAAACACATCTGACTGGGAAATGGGAAGTGGTGAGGATCTGTAGAAAGGCTGTCCTGGGGTGCTCAGAAAGTCAGCTCTCAGAAGGCTCAGAAGCCTCATACTGCCTGTGCATGGCCTGTATAGTGTCTAGAGCATGGAGCTCTGGTTCATCCGAGGTCCACTCTCTTGGTTTCCTTTCAGTTGACAGGCAGAGCAAGTTAATGAGATGTAGGGGTAGGGGCCATCACAGGCATGGACCACCATGTGTATCCTCAGTTTTCTTGTACTCAAAAGAGGAGAAATATCTTACTTGCTGGGTTTGTTTCATAGGTTACGTTTCAGTCAACATCTTTCTGTGTTCCTTGCATATTATGGGACTTCAAAATGAATCTCTTTATTAATCAAACATCTACTGGACTCCCCCACCACTATCTCAGTACCTTTCAGGCATCCATCATCCATCGGATTTTCACAATCTGACCTACTTTTGTACAACAAGTTAGTGTCTGCTTATTTTCTGATTGAAGTACAATGGCCTTACATGGCCTCTATCCAGAAAATATCTTATCTCTTTGTTTGTCTCGGGTATGACAAGGCAAGATGCTCTCTAAACCTTATATGGTCATGGGAATACCAAAGACAGTTTCTTGTTCAGGCCACATTTAGTAACAGGTAACATCCCCTCTTTCCTGACTTCTTTGTGTTAGTCTCCATGTGAAGACAATGAATGCATCTATCTCTTCCTTTTTTATCTTCTTTCATCTTGGACTTGGTAGGGTTTCCATTGGATGTGTATATTTTATAAATTGAAAGTAGTGATTGTAATCTTTATGTGTTAGAGACAGGATTTTCGAAGCAGGACACTGATTCCCCACCCCAAATAGGATGCTGGTAGGAGTTAAGGGCTATTCCTTACTGTTCCATACACGCCTCCCAGCATCTCGACCCTCTGTGGCTCAGGCTTATAATGTCATCTACTCAGGAGGCTGGGTAAGAAAACACATAAGTGAAAGGTACGTCCTAGCTATGAAGTAAGATGCAATCTAGCCCAGACAAACTTACTGACACATGGCTTCAAAATAAAAGGCAAAAGTAGCATTGCACTATAGTTCTGTGGTAGAGTGTTTTCCTAGTATGAATGAGCTTATGGGTTCAGTCTCTAGTATAAGAGGGACAGGAGGAGAGGGAGAAGGATGGATGAACACACACACACACACACACACACACACACACACAGACTGAGACTCTTTCATTCTAGGGCAGGATTAAACTCTTCAACAGGAGGTGGTATGAAGACAAACAAGAAAGACCAGGAAAGCAAGACACAGAGAGTAGAGTTGCTGGGAGACGTGTATGGAACAGTATGGAATAGCCCTTAACTCCTAACGGTGTCCTGTTTGGTGGCTCAGGCTCAACCTGATTATAGTATTTCCCTTTTACAATTTTGGGACCAACAGAATCATCAAGTCCTTTGTCCCTTTGAAACATATCAGAACTCTGTAGCTTCTGGTCCCTGATTTAAGGCAAATGGCAGAGAAGAAGGCACAGACAGAGAGGAAACCCAGTGGGGCCTATGAGTGACTTCTGGAAGGGTGAGGAAAGGAGGAACTGTAGAGAAGCTAACCATAGTTAGAAATACATGTAGACTCCATCGTGATCATTCCAATGGGGATCGAATGTGGCTTCAAGGTTTCCACGGACAGTTACGAGACCAGTATCCCAAAGCTGCAGGGCTTTAAAGGGGTTGGCCAGAGTCTTTGTTTTGGCCTTGCCTCAACAGAACTTTCTGTTTCCCTCCCTCTCAACAGCAGTCACTGTTGGAGAAACAGAGAATTCTAACCCAGCAGCATGAGGACGCCAAAGAGCTTAAAGAGAACCTAGACCGTCGTGAGCGCATTGTGTTTGACATCCTGGCCACCTACCTCAGCGAGGAGAACCTGGCTGACTATGAGCACTTCGTGAAGATGAAGTCAGCCCTCATCATTGTGCAGAGAGAGCTGGAAGATAAAATCCACCTGGGTGAAGAGCAGCTCAAGTGCTTGTTCGACAGCCTGCAGCCTGAGAGAAGCAATAATGCCCTGTTAGTATGTGATGATTTTATTATGTTTTTCATTTCTGTTGGTTTGCTGAGCAGTTTCGTATTACATGTAACTTCACAGAATGCCAGGCTTTGCTGGTCAGCAGGGTCCCCTAGGATGCCCAGTGGCTGAGCCCACAATATATGCAAACACTCCTTTGCAGCAGCAGTGGCACCATTGTTCCTCCCTTGTGTAGATGCCAAATACGTCCCTATGGTGCATGAGAGGAAAGACCCTGGTGATTGAGCCAGGCATGGGCTGCTGTGTGTTCGGTCCTTGTTCATTCAACAATGCAAGCATTCACTGGGCTATCATCATGATGTTCTCTGACCCAGTAAAAATCAGTGATGATGATAATTTATTGATGTGTGAGAAACATGAAGTTTCCTAGTGGTTAAAAACCAACTATGAAATGAACAACCTACATATTGGATACACTCATGCCTAGAGTAAAATCATCACATACCTTGTGCGCATGCTTTGAAATACCCCAAACAAACAGATAGCTAGTGTCCTTCTTGCTGCATCTTAAATAATTTGTAGCCAAGTGACATTATTTGGTTAGAAGAGTGTCTACTAATAATGGTATTGCTTGCTTTTTATTTCCTGAGACCAATGAAATATTTTGAAGTTTCCTTCCCCCAAAACACTAATTTGTTTGTGTATGTGATCCTTAATGATAATCGGTGGCTTGTCTCTTGTTACTTTTCTGTCTGTTACCATGGGCCACATGTCATGTACCTTAAGACTTAAGATTCCATCTTCTGGTTTGTCAGAGGTCCTGTGGAGTGACTAGTGCTTACATTTGAAACAGAGTTTCAAGGTTCCTTGTCCCTAGCAGTAAAAATGGAAAGGTGACAAATAGAGTGTTATTCATTAAAGCAACACTGTCATTCTATTGGTTTCTGGTTAAAAGGACAGAGATTGGGAAACAATATTTGTAAATCATGTGTCTGATTTGTACTCATTTTGTTTTTATTATTATTTGTTTGTTTTAGAAGAGTCTCATGTAACCCAGATTGGCTTCAGTCTCCCTATGTAGTCCAGATGATCTTGAACTCCTGATCCTCCTGTCTCCACTTCCTGAGTTCTAGGTTTACCATCACACCCCACTTCCATTGCTTCTATATCTGATAAAAGATTTGTATAAAGAATTCCCAACACCTAACAATAGAAAACAAACTGTTTGAAAAAAGTAGGCAAAAGACTTGACTAGACACTTCACCAAAGAAGATGTGTGTATGGCAGGTAAACACATGAAAAAGGTTCAGCCACCAGTGGTGCGTGTAACTTACTTAATGTTAAATGTGTGTACATTTGGTGTAGTTCAAAAGATGCTTATATATCTAAATGCATGGTGAAAGATGAGCAAGTTCCTCTAGTGACTTGATGTTCAGGCATCATTAGTCTTTGTACTACCAAGGGATTGTTTTTTCTCTTGTTTTCCCCTGAGATTGAAGCAGATGCAAAGATTTCCCTCTCTCAGCAGTAACCACACCCTTTCCAGAAGACACATGTACACTTAGATCCATGTGTACATGCATGTGTTCACACTCTCACATGTAGTTGTCTTAAAGGACCAGAATCTGTGCTTCCTGAACCAGAGGAATAGAAGGTAACACCCTAAGCTCTGGTGAAGATGATAGTGCCCTTGTACAGCTGAGTCAAAATGGGCAAGCTTCTGTACTGCAGACCACAGATGGCCTTGTTGACAGCCTACCACTGTCAGTTGGAAGAAAACCTTTGCAAAAGTGTTGACTCCTATTAAACAAAGCTACTTCTACTTTTCAAAGTCCCTGATCTTCCAGTGACGTCTCTTCCTTCTTCCACTTGGTCATCCCTTGCTGTGAACGTGGGTCATGTCAGAAAATGTGATGCTGGCTGTCCACAAACTTTTTAAGGGATTGCAGACTGTTTTATTTTTATTTGTCACCAAACTATATACCTGTGGTTCTTTATCCCCAAATACAGTGTTGTGAGTGTTTTTAATGATGTGTGTAAAATGTGAATAATGGAATTTTGTTTGTCTGTAACCTGCCTTTTCATGTTGTTCTAGGATTGTCTGTTATGGAGAACAATATGTAGTGTTCTAGCATGCTCGTACTGAATCACGTAACAATTGTGACCTTCCTGTCTATTCCCTGCTTGCCTGTTCCAAGTCTGATTAGCAGGGACCCTAGAATTCCAGAGAGTCCATGTATATATGTCTGTGAATAGTGATACTGTTGCATAAGAAACAATATGGTGCTAATGGTTGGTCCTTGGCATGCATAGGCATGGGCATAGCTATGGAACTCTCTGTATACACACTGACCTTGCTTGTGGTCAGTTCTTGTGGCTTTACCCTGAACTCTGCCCTGGCAAAAATGCACAATTGTGCTTGATACTTACCACTTACCAACAGATCCTCTCGCTTGACTTTAACAAAATAAATAGTGTCTCTTAAAATGAAAGAAAAATGTCTTTACTTCCTACATTACAGCTTTGCACAAAATAAAAATACCAGTGTTGGGCATGTAGCCCCAAGGAAAAGCGTATGAGCATGGTGCCCTGAGTTCAAATACCAGCAGTATCCTCCACAAAAAAAATCCTAGGCTAGGCACAGTAGCAAACTTTTGCAATCCCAGTCCTTGATGGTGAATGGCTGGACCCACAGCGTAGTTGTTCCTTCTGTATACAGGTGCCAAACGCATCCCTAAGGGGCACGGTAGGCAACATTCTTGTGATTTCAAGCTGCTGTGTGTTTTGTCCTTGCTAGGTCAACAGGGTGACCATTCATCACATCTATCATAATTCTCTGACTCAGGCAAAAATCAGTAGCAATAATTAATGTGTGGGAACGTGTATGGTTTCTTGGTGGTTAAAAAAGGAATGAACGACATATGTTGAATGTACTGAATCAAAGATTAAAATCCTAAGTGCATTAGCATACCCACAATAACGCTTTGTATCAGTTCATGGCATTGTCCTTTTTACTACCACTTTCTAAGCAGCCTTTCTGATCCATCCCCTTTTGGCCATGGCCTATCCATTCTACCAATCTCTTACAGTCTGACTTACCTCTCACGCCTTTGTCTCTCATCTGGCTGGGCACATGAAGCTAGAAACATGGGTTCTCTGGGAGGTTGTAGCAGAAGCAGGTCTGGGTTACATAGTTTTTCTGTTGAAGCTGATGTCTGCTGAGGTAAAGTGCCTTGTCTGATGGAAGCTCTGTCTGAGTCTACATGGCTCGTCTTGGGACCTCAGAAGCAGCCCATCACTTCAAGGGTTAATGTTCATTCTTTTCAAAGCATTGTTCTTACAAATGCATCATGACAGCTGTTTGCCAATAGGCAGAGGCGGGATGGACACCAGTTCAAGGCTAGTCTTGATTGCACAATGAGTATGAGGACAGAGTGGCCTACATGAGACCTTGTCCCAGATGAAATAGCAGCAAAGACGGTACACGTTGTCAAGCCTGGTTATCTAGCTTGCCTGATACCCTGGGCAACAAAGGGCATTGACTTTCAGTTGTATGCCTGCTGAGGAGCTCTTCAGAAGGCACAGAAATTCAGGGGAAGAATTTTTGCCTGCACAATGTGGGCTTTTAAATTTTTGTTACCTTTGTGTGTGTAGATACACATATGTCACAGCACATGTGTCAGAGAACAACTTGTGGGAATTGGTTCTCCTGCCACCATGTGAATCCTGGGTATAAATTTAGGTTGCCAGGCTTCATGACAGGTGCTTTTGCCCACAAGGACATCTCACGAACCCTGTATGTGCTTTTTATTTTGAAAATTATCTTTTATTTTTGAGATCATAATATAATTATTTATGTAATCCCTCCTCTCCTCCTTCTAAACCCTCCCATTCCAGTTCTCTTTCAAATTCATGGTCTCTTTTTTCCTTAGTTGTTGTTATATGCATATATGTAAGTGTATGTACATATATTTATGTTTATAAATACCCCCTTTTCAGTCTGAATAATGTTTCTTGTATGTATGTTTTCAGGGCTGACCATTGGTATTGGATAGCAAGTTGATGTGCCCTTCTCTAGGGAAGACGATTTCTCCCTCTCTCAGCATTCCTTGGTTGCCTGTAGTTCTTTGTGTCAGTCAGGTTGAGAATTCAAGAGTCTCCACCGTCTATGGTAACACATCTACTGTTGTCCTTGCTCAGCTCACATTTAGGCAGTCAGGTTGATGAGACTTTATGGATATCGCTTCTGACATTTCTAGGAGACACAGTCTCACAGCAAACTCCCTGGTCCTCTGGCTCTTCCAGTCTTTTTTCCTCTTCTGCAGTTATCACTGAGCCTTAGGTGCAGGGATTGACTTGTAGATGTATCAATTGGGGCTGAGCTCCACAGCTCTATATTTTGATTGAGTGTGGTTTTCTGTAATGATCTGGATCTGTTGCAAAGACAAGTTTCCTTGATGAAGGATGAGACATACATTTGTCTCTGAGTATAAGGGCAAATAGAGTGTAGTTATGGATTATGCTGTTTTAGTAAAGTGGTGGTTGTAGGTTCTCCTCTAAGGTCTATGTTTTTTTACTAATGCTGGGTAGTTGACTAGGTTCCTAGTACCAGGTATGATTTCCCTCTTATTGATCGTGTTTTTTTTTGAAATTGTACTTATTTTATTTGTGTGTGTGTAAAACCTGCTTGGTCCATATAATGTTACTTGTATGTATATGCTTTCGAGGGTAACCATTTGGTGTAATGTGGTTTTCATTTTCAAAAGTGAATGCTAGTGGATCTTGGAGTGATGGCATATTCCTTTAATCTCAGCACTTGGGAGGCAGAGGCAGGTAGTTCTGTGTGAGTTTGAGGCCAGCCTGGTCTTCATGGTAAGTTCCAGGATTGCATGGTGAGACCATGTCTCAAAAAAAAGTAAATGCTAGTGATACAGTTTGGCAGTGACTGTTTTGCATCCTGAGTATTAAACTGTATGTATATACAACCATTTTTGTTCTTTTGAGACAGGGACTCCCTGTATTTCATGCATATGTCATTAAAAAGGCTTCAGCAGGAAGCAAATACTAAGTCCTTTAAATTTCCAAAGGTCTCTGAACATTTCAGTATCCCAGTAAGGCTTAAGCAGTTAGCTGTGTCTTCCAGATGAACCTTCACCGGGCAAGCTGTTTTACAACTCGCTAGTTACCTACATGTCCATAATTTCAGGTTTACATTGGTTAGAATTTTCTCAGGCCACCTGACTGGAGACTAGTTTTAGAACTAGCTTCCAGACATGATCCAGAGAAATCTGTAGGTGGAGTTGTTGGTGTACTGGAAAATAAATACTCTGTGCCTGACTCATGGTTAGCAGGTCACTACTTAAGATGGAGTATCAGACAACCGAGATATAGAAGAATTTGTTTTGTTGTTGTTGTTGCCAAATAATTGTTTTATTTATTTTTTCTTTTAAAAGTATTTCATTGAAAATCCAGGAAGCCTACCTGCAGACCTTCTCCACTTTCTCTGCTTCCCTAGACCAGTTCTCAGCCTTCCTAATGCTGTGACCCTTTAATACAGTGCCTCATGTTGTCGTGACGGCCCAGCTAAAAAATTGTTTCATTGCTACTCCTTAACTGTAATTTTGCTACTGTTATGAATCATAATGTAAATATCTGTATTTTGTGGTGATTTGAGGTGACACCCGTGAAAGGGTTGGTCTACTCTCAGAGGGGTCACAACCCACAGGTTGAGAACCACTGCCCTAGATCCAGTCTCTCAGGCTATTCCCTAGTGCTACAACAGAACAACAGTTACAACCTCCCACACACACACACACAACACCACCCACAATTCCGGTGAATCCCATAGACCGTCCCCTCCAAGCCTCTCTCCCCCAATTCATTGCTGTATCCCCACCCCCAGCTCAGGCAGACTCCCCCTGTTCAGCCACAGGCTGGGCTACCCATAGACCTTCTCCACGCTCTATTCCTCTAGACCCAATCCCTCAGTCTCCTCCCTTGTGCTACAACAGATCACCAGCCTTCCTTACCCTTGCACATGTCACCTCCTGACCTCCCTCACCCCACTCGTTGCTGCATCCCAGCCTCCAGCACCAGCAGGCACTCCCTGCGAGCATACCAGCCAAGAAGTGTAGTGAAACAGGCAACACACAGCCATCACACTCTCTGAAAATACAGAGCGGAAACAGAAACCAAGGAACAAAACACCCACCCAATAAAAACGAACCCAAAAATCCTCACCTAGACCTATAATCGCCCCAAGCCCAGATGCGTGGAAGCCAGCCTAAGAACACAATCAATAACAACCGGGGCATGTTTCCACCAGAACCCAGCTACCCTATTGTAGCAGCCCCTGCATAACTGAAGCCCAAGAAAAAGACCTTCAGTACAAATATATGGATATGGTAGAAGTCCTTAAAGAGGAAATGAATAAATAAATTCCTTAAAGAAATCTAGAAAAAACACAAACAATAGGAGGAAATGAATGAACCCCTTAAAGAGAGACAGGAAAGCACAAACAATTGAAGGAAATGAACAAAACTGTTCAATACCTGAAAATGGAAAGAGAAGCAATAAAGAAAACACACATTGAGGGAATTCTGGAAATGAAAAATGTAGAAATTCAAAAAGGAGCTACAGAGGCAAGCTTCACTAACAGAATACAGGAGATGGAAGAATGAATCTGGGGCATTGAAGATACGACACAAGAAATGGATACATTGGTCAAAAAATGTTCAGTCCAAAAAGTCCATCTGGCAGGAGAGTCACTCATCTGCTCTTAGCTGATCATTTAACAGTTCATTGTTTATTTTGTTTTTATATCATTTTGTGTGTGTATACATGTGTGTACATGCCTGTGTGCAAACGTGTGTGTGTGTGTGTGCGCGTGTGTGTGTCTGAGTCTGTGCCATTGCCTGCATATGGAAGTCAGAGGACAACTTTCAGAAGAAAATTTTCTTCTTTCAATCTTCTGTGTCCCCAGTATTGAACTTAGTTCATCAGACTTGCCAACAAATGCCTTTACCCACTTACTGAGCCATTTCCCTTTTACTAGAGTTCATTCTTGTCCCTCTGGTCAGATTGTCAGTATCATCCTTAGGATTCCTGCTATTTGTGCCCTTCTCCTTATCATCTTTACTCTCTGTAACTGCTATTTATGTGAACTTCTGGACTCATCCAAAGGGTGCTGAAGTTGCTTAGTGTCTGCTGTTATCAATCTGCATTCTTACAGGTGAAGCTGTGGGTTAACTTAGACCAAAAAACCGTTAACAGTGTGTATTTGCAGATTATGACAAAATGAATTACTTATGTACCGTTATAATACAGAATATAAAACCTATCAACTACTCCACTGAAATATCACAAAACACTGTAGACTTTTGGCTTTGAGATCTGAGTTGTGAGTGAAAGTCTGCCTTGGTGGAGATTTTAGAAATACAGTGTTCTTCCATAAGTGTACTTGTTTTAGAAATACAGTGTTCTTCCATAAGTGTACTTGTTTTCTTGCATATAGTCTGCAGTCCTCAGTTCACAAACATGAATAACTGGAAAAAACAGATCCCTCTTTAAAAATTCCTTACTTATTTCTCGAGTGCTAAAAATTATCTGTGCCTTGTTTCTGAACATCATTCAGTCCCTCTGATCTAAATTTAGGAGCATTCCTTTGGCTTCCCTATGAAGCTACACACAGGACTTCTAGAACAGCTCATAGGAAAATAGTTGTGTGTGGTAGGGTTTTTCCTTGTTTTGTAGTTGGTATTGTTTAGTTTGACTGTTAGGGATTGAACTTAAGGACTTGTGAATGAAGGGCTCTATCAGTTAGCAACACCTCCAACTGTAACAGAGCCACAGACCTCAGAAGGCCCCCAAGACCTTAGCACAACTGACTCCATGATGGAAGTGTCATTCAGGCTGTAAAACTCAGCACATAGACAGCACCACTTGCCAGAACTAAAACAAAGGCCTAACCCATCAAAGTCCATAGTTCTGGCACAGTCTCTAACTGTACTAACTTTGCTTTTTAGCTTCTATAGTTCTGCTTCTGGCTAATTGTTATTGTTAACTGAAGTATGTCAACCCAGAACATTTTTTTCTGTTTAAAAGCTCACCCTGAGAAAGGCTTGGGATAAACTGGGATCTTGAAAACCCACTAGCTGACTGATAAAGATTTTCTATTGACTTAAACCTAGCTCCAAGCAGTCTTCTTGAGTGAATACTCCACAACACAACCACTAACAGAAATATTTTACATCTTGACCTCCATGTAGATTACAGGGGTACATGAATTTGTGTTAATTCATTGAGTTATGTGCTTCAGACATATGGATTTTCTTCTTTGGAAATTATACCACACATGAAATATGAAGGGTAAAGAAGGAAACTGTAAAATAGGAAGCCACATTTTCTGTAACGTCTATGCTCACTTATATCTCTGGTTTATTTTGAATATGTTCTTATGGTATGGGGTTCCTTGCCACCTTCACAGGCCTTTGGGAAGCAAGCAGGCAGTTCAGGTCAACGTGATCTCAGTATTAAGTGTTGGTTCAAACTTCTGGAGTCTGACTCTTAGTTTTAGACATATTTAAGCACAACATAATTTGGTGAACATTATTCTAGTGACAATTAACTCTATCACATGTGAAGAACAAAGCATACATAAATCTCCTTGAGGAACAAAGCAAGCTAAATACAGGTCAGATGTGACTATATCCATAAAGATAGATTCTACGAGTTGACTGAGAAAAACAAATTTATGATGAGAGTCTGAGGGGGGGTATATAGTGCTGGGAAAGTCACTACCCGCAAAACTGATAGAGCAAAGGTCACCAGGCTAATGAGTATTGCCTTTCCTAGACATCTGGGAAGATAATGTATTACATTCCTTTCCTTGAAGTAACAACTCTGTGTGCTTAACATTCCAGGTTCCCCTAGGGCTTATCTTTGAGCACAAAGACCTTTGTACCTCTTATACTGTGGGAGTTTCTCACATACATATTTTGTATGTAGGAAGAACCAAAATAGTATGTATATACAACATTTAACATAACCAGGTCACAGCCACATTGAAAGTAAAATACAGAAAGGAGAAGAAATAGACTTACGTTTGCAGCAACAAAACCAAAAATCCCTACAACAGGTTAGGAACTGTAAACCATCATTATCTAACCATGGTTCCGTGTCTCAAAGAATTCAGGGTGGCCAGGTTACCCTAATTTTTGCACTTTTATAGCAGGGCATCTTTCTATCCACTGTGGGTTTTTTCTTTTTAAACATTAATCATTGTGCATGGGCATGCGCATGCCACAGATTGCATATGGAGGTCGAAGACAAATTCTTAAAGTTGATTCTCTTTCCACTTTTATGTAGAGTCTGGGGATCCACTCAGGTCATCAAGCTTTGAGAAACACATGCACATGCTGAAAAATCTTAACAACCAAGTATGGGAGCCAAAATTACATTTTAAGTTTCAATTACTATGCTTAAGAGATCCACCCATGAAACAAAAATGTCTGATCTGTAAGCCTCTTGCTCAACAACAGATAGTTCCTGAGATTCTGGAGGCTGTTGTTTATGGCAGATAACAAGCCGCATGTTTTTGACTACCCTTAAAAATTTTATTTGATCAATCTGCACTGGATGTGCTTGCTCACATTGTGGGCAGGAGCCTCACAGGCAGGAAATACGTTAGAATGTATGCTTACCCCTGACTGGGTTTAAGATGGAGGTACATCAGGAGGTATGCATGCCCTTGGTTGGACCTGCTGCAAACTTGAATTAGGCCCATCATTTGGAAACCCAGAAATGAACCTGGCCAGAGCCCATCCACCTAGCCAGTGTTTAATTAAAGCTTACTTCAAATTTGGCTTTAAATTGTGGTAGTGGTCTTACTCTCAATCAGTGAGATTAACACAGGGACATGGGGATTTCTTTTTAAACAGCTTCTTTGTTTTCTTTTTCACACACACCAAGACACACACATGAAGTCAGAGGACAACTCTGTAGAGTCTATTCAACTTTTCACCATGTGAGTTCCTGATTATCAAAATTTTAGGCAGGTGCTTTTATCCACTCAGTCATTTAATCTGCCCAGGGTATGTTTTTAAACATTCGTTATGGATTTCATAAATGATAGTAGCTATTTGATTTATGACTTTGAAAATAAATTTCATTTCTGCAAAGACTTATCAACGTGTTAAAGAGACACTGTACAGTACATTCTTGTATTTCGGAATGTGTTCATTGTTCCGAGTCTGCCAGTTAAGCCCTGGTATCCATGGAAACATGAGAATGTTTACAGTTATTATCTTTCTTATGGTTGGAAGTCACTAACATTTAGACTTAATAGAAAAGATAAAGAGGTAAGTATTTTATATCTTCCAGGTGGTTTTTATTAATCACATTCAGTTTCACAGGACATAGAATGCCAGAGAAGGCCATTGACTTGTGATTGAGTGTGTGTAAGTCCTGCTGAATATCATAACTGTCTGGAAGGCACATGTGTGACTACAGGAAATCAGGGAGCTGCACTGCCGTCTGTGTAGCTCCTTGAAGATGACTGTGTGAATTTGCCTCTCTGTGTTGTTTCCTTATCTACAGAATGGGTATAATGATTGGATGGGTATTTTTGGAGGGACAGGAATATCAAATGGGCTAATACTCCTCTAGTGTATAAATGACTCTCCAGATAATCCAAAGTTTGTGAGAGCCTATCAGCCAGCCTTGTTCTGAACTGAAATATCTGCTTAATAGTATTTCTTTTATTCAAGGTACTTCCCTCTTCATGTGATGACCTCTATGGTCAACATTTCCTGCTGCTTTGTAGTGCATTTATAATTCTGCCACCTTCCAAATGGATAACTTCACCCAGGAAACAATAAGGTAAAAATTTAAATGAAGTTGTATGGAGGCTTTCCAATTGGGTCTTTAAGAAATAAATACCTCCTCTTTTTGGATTTCAGATCCAAGCATAAAAGTCTGCCCAGCTATCTTATTTGTTTGGCACAACAGCATTTTCCACTGCTTTCGTTCTGTTTCAAAGCACATTGTTTGTGCAGTCCACTGCCTCAGACCTGCCTTGTCAAGGAAGAGGGGATGGACAGGGTTTTTCCCAAGCCACCATCTATTTAAAACCTATCTTGCTGATGAAACTGCCCTAGTAGAGCAGCTATACTGCCTCCACCCAGTTAGAAAGTACATTCCACAGAGACTGTGGAACAGTGGATAGCTGGTAGGGAAGGTTTCCTGGCAAGGAGATCCAGTTTGAGGGTCCCTCAAACCTTCTGCATGGACAATGGCAATGGCAATGTCATTATCTATGTGTCTAATGACTGGAGGACTTTGCCTTCCTTTTTAATAAATGAATCAGTGGGATCCCTCAGTGTGAATTTCTCATTTTCACTATTGCTACATCCAAAGATTTGAGTTTTCAATAGATCTAAATAAGATGCTTCATAGCGTTAATGTGAAGTGTAAGCTTTGTCTCAAAGAAGATATTTGTTCACCAAAAATACGTCAGTATACATTATATGTTGCACCTCATTGTCTCAAGGTGGAATATAGAGTAAGGACTAGCTACAAAATGGACATATCCATTGCTCTTCATCTTCTACATACAGATATTTTGTGGTAGTGGGGAGTGAGCTCAGTGCCTCACACATGTTAATTAATTACACCACCATCAAGCTATATCTCCTTCCAGTTACAAATAGTTGTATAAGGTTTGTGTTCACACTGTCTTTAATTATAAAATGTCATGCATAGGTTTCGTTAGAAATGTGCACATTCTAGGAAACTGTGAAAATAGGAATGACAGTTTCTATTCCAACAATTGATTTGCTTAGATTTTCTATTTTGGTAATGGTTTCATTTAAATTAGAAACATGAATGCTTCACATGTCAATCCAAGCTCCCTCTCCCACCCCTCCTCCTCTGTCCCTACACGAGCCTCCCAGCCCCCCACCCAATCCCCACATCATTCCCCATGGAGGGTGAGGCCCTCCTTGGGGGGATCTCCAAAGTCTCCAAAGTCTGCCATTTCATCCAGGGCAGGACCTAGGCTTTTCCCCATGTGTCCAGGCTGAGAGAGCATCCCTCTATTTGGAATGGGCTCCCAAAGATCATCCATAAACCATGGTAAACACTGATCTACTACCCAAGGCCCCAGTGATTTCTGTGGCTTCCTCACTACACTACATTCGTGGAGTCAGGCATCAGTCTGGGATTCAAGTGCTCCCCATTATCCGGTCAGATGTCTTTGTGGGTTTCACCATCATGGTCTTGACCCCTTTGCTCATAACTCCTCCATCTCTGTCACTGGGTTCCAGGAGTTCAGTTCAGTGTTTAGCTGTGGGTATCTGTCTCTGCTTCCATCAGTCACTGGATGAAGGTTCTAGGATGGCATATAAGGTAGTCATCAGCCTTACCATCAAGGAGGGGCATTTAATGTAGTCTCTCCACTATTGCTTAGTTTGCCAGTTGGTGTTATCCTTGTAGATCTCTGGAGAACTCACTAGTGCCATCTCTCTCCTCAAGCCTATAATGACTCAATCTATTATGGTATCTCTCAGCCTGCTCTCTTCTATTCTTAACTCGACTCAACCTTTCTGATCTCCTTCCAGTTACAAATAGTTGTATAAGGTTTGTGTTCACACTGTCTTTAATTATAAACTTCTTCTCCTCTCCTCTTATCGCCCTTTCTTTTTCCTGGCTCGCTCTCCCCTACCATGATGTTCCCAATCTGCTCAGGAGATCTTGCCTCATTCCACTTCTCTGGGGTATCATGCATCTCTCTTGGAAACCTCCTTGTTTCCCAGACTCAATGGCACTGGGATTGTAGCCTGAGACTCCTCTGATCCATATATAAAATCCATATATGAGTACATACTATGTTTGTCTTTTTTTGTGTCTGGGTTACCTCACTCAGGATGGTTTCCTCTAGTGCCTTCCATTTGCCTGCAAATTTCAAGATTCCATTGTTTTTTTCCCGCTGAGTAGTACTCCATTGTGTAAATGTACCACATTTTCTCTATCCACTCTTCAGTTGTGGGGCATCTAGGTTGCTTCCATGATCTAGCTATTACATATAATGTTGCTATGAACATAGTGGAACATACATACTTGTTGTGTGAATGGGTGTCTTTTGGGTATATGCCTAAGAGTGGAATTGCTGGGTCTTGTGGTAGAATGAGTCCCATTTTCCTGAGGAATCTCCATACTGATTTCCATAGTGGCTGTTTGAGTTGGCACTCCCACCAGCAGTGAAGGTGTGTTCCCCTTTTTCCACATCCTCTCCAGCACAAACTGTCATTGGTCTTTTTGACTTTAGCCATTTTGACAGGAGTAAGATGATATCTCAGAGTTGCTTTGATTTGCATTTCCCTAATGGCTAAGGATGTTGGACACTTTCTCAAGTGTCTCTCTGCCATTTTATAGTTTTCCATTGAGAATTCTCTATTTAGTTCAGTCCCCCACTTTTTAATTGGATCCTTTAGTGTTTTGGAGACTTGCTTCTTGAGTTCTTTGGAGATCAGTCCTCTGTCAGATGTGGGGTTAGTGAATATCTTATCCCAATGTGTGGGTTGCCTTTTTGTCTTGCAGACTGTGTCCTTTGTCTTACAGGTGTTCATAGGTTTGTGGATTAATCTCAGGGCTTTCTATTCAATTCCATTGGTCTTGCTGTCTATTTTTGTGCCAATACCAAGCTGTTTTCAGGACTATAGCTCTATGATAGAGCTTGAAGTCAGGGATGGTGATGCCTCCTGACATTGCTTTGTTGAGCAGGGTTGTCATGGCAGTTCTGGGCTTTTTTCCATATAAAGTTGAGAATTGTTCTTTCAAGGTCTGTGAAGAATTGTGCTGGGATTTTGATGGGGATTGCATTGAGTTTGTATATTGCTTTTGGTAGGATTGCCATTTTTACTACATTGATCCTACCTATCCAAAAGCATGGGAGATCTTTCCATTTCCTGGTGTCTTCTTTAATTTCTTTCTTTAAAGACTCAAAGTTCTTTTGATACAGGTCTTTCACTTGTTTGGTTAGCGTAACGCAGGTATTTCATATTGTTTGTGGCAATTGTAAAGAGTAATGTTTCTCGGATTTCTTTCTCAGCCATTTTATCATCTGTATATAGTAGGGCTACTGATTTTCTTGAGTTGATCTTGCATCCTGCCACTTTGCTGAAGGTGTTTATCAGCTCTAGGAGTTTTTTGGGTCACTTATGCAAACTATCATATCATCTGCAAATAGTGAAAGTTTTACTTCTTCCTTTCCAATTTGTACCCCTTTGATCTCCTTTGTTGTTTTATTGCCCTAGCTAGATCTTCCAGTACAATATTTAAGAGGTATGGGGAGAGAGGACAGCATTAACTTGTTCCTGATCTTAGAAGAATTGCCTTGAGTTTCTCTCATTTCAGTTTGATGTTGGCTATTGGTTTGCTGTATATAGCTTTTATGATGTTTAAGTATGTTCCTGTTATCCTGGATCTCTGCAAGATCTTTATCATGAAGGGGTGTTGGATATTATCAAAGGCTTTTTCAGCATCTAGTGAGATGATCATGTGATTTTTGTTACTCAGTTTATTTATATGGTGGATTATATTGATGGATTTTCATATGTTGAAACATCCCTGCATCCCTGGAATGAAGTCTACTTTATCATGGTGGATGAGTTTTCTGATGTGTTCTTGGATCCGATTTGCCAGTATTATATTGAGTATTTTTGCATCACTGTTCTTGAGGAATATTGGTCTGAAGTTCTCTTTCTTAGTTGTGTCTTTGTGTGGCTTGGATATCAATCTTATTAAAGCCTCATAAAAAGAGTTTGGCAAAGACCCTTCTGCTTCTATTGCATGGAATACTTAGAGGAGAATTGGTATATGCTGTTCTTTGAATTTCTGGTAAAATTCTGCACTGAACCCATCTGGGCCTGGGATTTTTTTGGTTGGGAGACTTTTGATGACTACTTCTATTTCCTTAGGTGTTATACGACTATTTACATTGCTTATCTGTTCTTGATTTAATTTTGGTAAATGATATTTTTGCAGAAAATTGTTCATTTCCTATAAATTTTCAAATTTTGTGGAGTACAGCTTTTCAAAATATGACCTGATGATTCTCTGGATTTCCTCACTGTGGGTTATTATGTCTCCCTTTTAATTTCTGATTTTGTTAATTTGCATGTTCATATTCTGCTGTTTGGTAAGTTTTGATAAAGGTTTGTCTATCTTGTTGATTTTCTCAAATGACAAACTCTTTGTTACTTTGATTCTTTGTATGGTTTTCCTAGTTTCTACTTTATTGATTTTAGCCCTCAATTTAATTATTTCTGGGCATCTGCTCCTCTGGGGTGAGTGTGCTTCCTTTTGTTCTAGAGGTTTCAGTTGTGCTCTTTTTTTATTTTATTTTCCAGTTTAAATTTAGATAAGAAACAAGGTTGCTTCACAAGTCAGTTCCAGGTCCCTCTCCCATTCCCTCCCCTCTTCCCGTGCCCTCCCCCCAACCCCCCCCCGTTATCCCCTTATTCCCCCAGGGAGGGTGAGGCCCTCCATGGGGGTGTCCATAGTCTGTCATTTCATATAGGGCAGGGCCTAGACCCTTCCCCAAGAGTTCAGGGTGAGAGTGCACCTCACATTGTTCTATGGGAGTCCAAAGTCCGTGTGTATACTTGGTATGGGTACTGATCTGCTGCCCAAGGCTCAATAGATTCCCTAGGCCTCCTCACTGACACCCAGATTCAGGGGGTCTTGATCAGTCCCATGCTGGATTCCCAGGCTGATGCCTGAGACTCAAGAGTTAACCTTTGTCTGGTCAGCTGTTTCTGGGGGTTAAACCAGCCCAGTCTTAATCCCTTTGATCATTAGTCCTCCCTCTCTGTTACTGGCTTTCTTGAGTTCAGCTCAGTACTTAACCAAGGGAGTCTGCCTCTTCTTCGATCAGCCACTAAATGAAGTTTCTGTTTCCCAGACTCTCTGGCCATAGGATTGTAGGCTGGCATTCCCCAGATCTATGTCTAAAATCCATATATGAGAGAGTACATGCCATGTTTCTCTTTTTGTGACTGGGTTACCTCACTCAGGATGGTTTCTTCTAGTGTCATCCATTTGCCTGCAAATCTCATGATTCCATTATTTTTTCTGCTGAATAGTACTCCATTGTGTAGATGTACCACATTTTCTCTATCCACTCTTCGGGTGAGGGACATCTAGGTTGCTTCCAAGTTCTGGCTATTACAAATAAAGCTGCTATGAACATAGTAGAACAGACATCTTTGTTGTATGAATGCCGGGTATAGTAGTCTGGGCTGGCATCCATGGTCTCTTAGTGTAGGTAGAATATCTATCCAGGACCTTCTGGCTTTCAGAGTTTCCATGGAGAAATCAGGTGTAATTCTGATAGGTCTGCCTTTATATGTTACTTGACCTTTTTCCTTAGCTGCTCTTAATATTCTTTCTTTATTCTGCATGTTTGGGGTCTTGATTATTATGTGGCAAGGGGGTTTTTTGTGGTCCACTCTATTTAGTGTTCTGTAGGCTTCTTGTACCTTCATTGGCATGTCTTTCTTAAGGTTGGGAAAGTTTTCTTCTATGATTTTGTTGAATATGCCTTCTGCCCCTTTGAGATGGATTTCTTCTCCTTCTTCTATACCTATTATTCTTAGGTTTGGTCTTTTCATGGTGTCCCATATTTCCTGGATATTTTGTGTTAAGGATTTGTTGGATTTAAGGTTTTCTTTGGTTGATAAATCCATTTCTCCTAGTGTATCTTCAACACTTGAGATTCTCTCTTCCATCTCTTCTATTCTGTTGGTAATGCTTATATCGGTAGTGCCTGACTGTTTGTCCAGCTTTTCTATTTTCTGCCTTTCTTCAGATTGTGTTTTTTTAATGTCTCTATTTCAGTTTTCAACCCTTGCAGTGTTTGCATTGCTTCTTGCACTTTTCTGTTTATCTTTTCGTCCGTTTGTTGCCTTTTATGAATTTTTTGGTTTGTTCTTTCTTCCATTTCTTGCATTTTTTGGTTTGCTTTTTGTTCCATTTCTTGCATGTTTTGTTTTGTTTCTTCTTCCATTTCCTGCCTTTTTTGGTATGTTTCTTCTTCCAATTCTTGCATTTTTTGCTTTGTTTTTTCTTCCATTTCTTGCATTTTTGCTTCATTTCTTCTTCCATTTCCTGCCTTTTTTGGTTTGATTTTTCTTTCATTTCTTGCATTTTTTGGTTTGTTTTTTCTTCCAATTCTTGCATTTTTTGGTTTGTTTTCTCTTCCATTTCTTGCATTTTTTGGTTTGTTTTTTTCTTCCATTTCTTTGAGGGATTTTCCTATATCCTCTTTTAGGGCCTCTATCATTTTCATGAAAGTGGTTTTAAGGTCATTCTCTTCTGCTTCGTTTGCCTTGGAATGTTGGGGTCTTGCTGGTGTGGAGTCTCTAGAATCTGGCGGTGTCATATTTGTTTTTCTGTTGCTGACTGTGTTTTTGTATTGTCTCTTTCCCATCTCTTCTTCTAGTGGGTGCAGAAAGAGCCCCTTACTGGTCTGGGGACCAGAGTTCCCTTTTGGTGGGTGCAAGCAAGTCCAATAATCTGGTGGTTCTTCTATTCCTTGTCCAAATGCTGGTCCCGTGTGTGGAGGAGAAGAACAGGAATCTGGGGCGCTTAGCCTCCTACCTGGTCCCCTGGACCCTATGCTGGGTCCTGTTGTACCTGATCCGGAATAGCTACTCCCCTGGTCTCCCTGCCTCCTCTGGTTTCCTGGTCTCCTTGGTGGGAGAGAAGATCTGGAGTCTGGGGTGCTTGGCTCCTGCCGGGATTGGGAGCTCTGTGCAGTTCCCAGGCAATCTGCAGGCACTGGAACACAGGCCGGGAAGCCGGCCTGTTTACCTGATGCTGCTGGAGGAACCGCCTCAGTTGTGCTCTTAATTCTCTAGTGTGACTATTCTCCAGTTTCTTCATGTGGGCACTTATAGCTATGATCTTTCCTCTTAGTACTGCTTTCAAAGTATCTCACAAGTTTGTGTATGTTGTGTCTTCATTCTCATTGAATTCTAGGAAGTCTTTAATTTCTTTTTTTATTTCTTCTTTGACCCAGGAGTGGTACAATTGTGCATTATTCAATTTCCATGAGTTTCCAGGGTTTCTGCGATTTGTGTTATTGTTGAATTCCAACTTTAAGGCATGATGGTCTGATAAGATACATGGTGTTATTCAACTTTTTTTACCTGTTGAGGTTTGCTATGTTGCCAAGTATGTGGTCGACTTTTGAGAAGGTTCCTTATGGAGATGAGAAGGTATATTCTTTTGTGTTTGGATAGAGTGTTCTATAGATGTCTGTTAAACCCAATTGTGTCATAACATCTATTAGGTCCTTCGTATCCTTGTTAAGTTTCTGTCTTATAGTCCTGTCTAGTGGTGAGAGTGGGGTGTTGAACTCTCCCACTACAAGAGTGTGAGGTTTTGTATGTGCTTTGAGTTTTAGTAATGTTTCTTTTATAAACGTGGATGGCCTTGTATTTGGGGCATAGATGTTCAGAATTGAGACTTCATCTTGGTTGATTTCTCCCGTGATGAGTATGAAGTGGCCTCCTTCATCTCTTTTGATTGATTTTATTTTAAAGTCTAATATGTTAGATATTAGGATTGTTAACTCTGCTTGATTCTTGGGTCCATTTGATTGGACAATCTTTTCCCTACCCTTAACTCTGAAGTAACATCTGTCTTTGAAGCTGAGGTCTGTTTCCTGTATGCAGCAGAAGGATGGATTTTGTCTTCGAATCCATTCTGTTAACCTGTGTCTTTTTATGGGCGAGTTAAGACCATTAATATTGAGGGAAATTAATGACCACTGATTGTTCATTCTTGTTTGTTTTGGAATGGTTGTTGTTGTTGGAATTGTATGTGGATTTCCACCACTTTTTCTTTTGCCTGTTGGTAAAGTGGGAATATCTATTGCCTATGTTTTCTGGTTGTAGTTAGCTTCCTTGGGTTAGAGTTTTCCTTCCAGAATTTTCTGTAGGGCTGGGTTAGTGGATATGTATTGTGTAAATCTGGTTTTGTCATGAAATATCTTGTTTTCTCCATCTATATTGGTTAAAAGCTTTGCTGGGTATAACAGTCTTGGCTGGCATCCGTGGTTTCTTAATATTGGTAGAATATCCATCCAGGACCTTCTGGCTTTCATAATTTCCATGGAGAAGTCAGGTGTAATTGTGATAGGTTTGCCTTTATATGTAACTTGACCTTTTTCCCTACCTACTCTTAATATTCTTTCTTTATTCTGTATGTCTGGGGATTGATTATTATGTGTCGAGGGGATTTGGGGGGGTCCACTCTATTTGGTGTTCTGTAAGCTTCTTGCACCTTCATTGGCATGTCTTTCTTTAGGTTGGGAAATTTTTCTTCTATGATTTTGTTGAATATGTTTTCTGCCCCTTTCAGACAGGTTTCTTAATCTTCTTCTATACCCATTATTCTTAAGTTTGGTCTTTTCATGGTGTCCCATATTTCCTGCATATTTTGTGTTAGGGATGTGATGGACTTAAAATTTTCTTTGGTCGATGAATCTAATTCTCCTAGTCTATCTTCAACACCTGAGATTCTCTCTTCCATTCTGTGGGTTATGCTTGCATCTGTAGTATCTGACTGTTTTCCCAGCTTTTCTATTTCCTGCATTCCTTCAGACTGTGTTTTTTTTATTGTTTCTATTTCCGATTTCTGTTCTTGCACTGTTTGAATTGTTTCTTCCAATTTTTTCTTTGTCTTTTCTTGTATTTTTGGATTGTTTATTCTTCCAGCTCCGTAAGGGATTTTCTCATATCCTCTTTGAGGGCCTCTATCATTTCCATGAAGTTGTTTTTTATGTCACTCTCTTCTGGTTTATTTGCGTTGGTGCGTTCCAGTCTTGTTGGTGTAGGGTCTCTGGACTCTGGCAGTGTCATATTGGTTTTTCTATTGCTCCTTGTGTTTTTATATTGTCTCCTTCCCATCCGTTCTTGCAGTGGGTTCCAGAGGATGCCTCTTCCTCTCCTGGTGTGTGTGGAACCGGGGTTCCCTTCTGGAGCATGTAGGCAAGTTCACTGTTGTGGTAGCTCTCCAGCCTCTGGGATGGAAGCTGCAGTGGCAGTCCCCAAGCATCTGCAGCCGGTCTAGTCCTAGTTCTGTGGGTTGAGCAGGATACTATGGTACGTTGGTTCCTACCGTCGCCTCCGGGATGGAAGCCTCAGTGGCAGAGCCTAGGTCCAAGCAGGCGGTCCGGAAATGGGACCTGGTTTACCTGGTTTACCTGGTCCCGTGAGTGGAGCAGGGGACTAGCGTGCCTTTGTTCCCAACACTGGGATGGAAGCCACAGTGATAGACTCCAAGCACAGGCAGCCGGTCTAGTCCTAGTTCTGTGGGTGGTGCAGGAAACTACTGCTCCTGCCGTCTCCACCGGGATGGAAGCCTCAGTGGCAGAGGCCAGATCCAGGCAGGCCAGATTTTCTATTTTTGTGCAATTTTTGCATTCCTATCTTCTTGGATGTTTGAAGAAGTCAAGTATGTTTTTCTTGGACACAAATGGCCATTCCATGTATATTATTTTTCATTTTGCTGGTTTCTTCTAAAATCATAAACATTAATCCACTCTTGGTAATTGCCATGTGATAGTCCCACTACACTATTGCAGAAGTCACAATTAAACTGAGCAGTCCTCTACCTTCTACACTCATTTAGGTTATTAATATTTATTTTTCTATTTTGAAAGCAGTAATAAAATAAATATCACTTTATATATGATATTGTAAACTCTTATGCTACTATTAATTGCAGGAAATGAAATTCCTAGTAAAAAATGCGAACATTTCAACTTGTGAAAGATTGTGAGCATGTCCTACCATACAGCTAGAGCACAATACCTGATTATTATATGGGCAGCAGGGGGTGAGCATCTGCAGGGATCTGTGTCAAAGGTCATGCTTGAGATAGGTCATGCAACCAGGCTTAGGGACAGCTTCCAGATAAGATCAGGCAGAGAGCACGAAGCCCTGCTTGGGGAGGGGAGCCTCCATTGGACACTGAGCTCAGAGAGCTGTTGGGACTTGGTGGACTGCAACCTTAAGTGCCGGGTACTCTAACAAAAGATAATTGCCATATTGTTTTCTAAAATGTCTTATATTTGGCTGGTGATTAAGAACTCTGACTGTTCTTCCAGAGGATACCTATTCCGTTCTCACCACCTATATGACAGCTTACAACTATCTAGAACTCCAGTACCAAGGGATACAATGTCCTCTTCTGACCTCCACAGAGAAGGATGCACCAAGCATGTATGTGGTGCACAGACATACATGCAGGCAAATAATAAAATAATCTTTTTTTTTTTTTTGGTTTTTACAAGACAGGGTTTCTCCGTATTGTTTTGGAGGCTATCGGTCCAGCCCGGCCTCGAACTCACAGAGATCCGCCTGCCTCTGCCTCCCGAGTGCTGGGATTAAAGGCGTGGGCCACCACCGCCCGGCTTGAAATAATCCTTAAACCTTATAATGGGTACTCTTGTCATCATCATGGATTTCTAGGTACTTTTTATTCTGTTTTTATGATTGATTTTATTTCAGATTATGTGTCTATGTCTGTGGGTGGATATGAGCATGCAAGTGCAGGTTCTTGTAAGAGGGCATAAGATCCCTTAGAGTTATAAGCAATTGTAAGCCACCCAAACTGAGTGCTGGGAACTGAAATTGAGTCCTAAGCAAGAACAGTACACTCTTAACCACTGCATTGTCTCTCCAGTCCTTCCTTTTTTCTTACCTACAGTATTTGGATTATTTAAACACAATTTTGAGATGCAAAGGCAAGGTGTGACTACTTAGTAATCGGTAAACCATATCCCACCTATTTTCTCGATTTCCCTTCTGTTCCTGATTTGACTCTATTCTTGGTCAACAAACAGCATTTGAAGGACACTGTGAAATTATTATCCAAAATATCTTGAGATGGGAACTCCTGCCACAGTCATAGATTTCAAGATTTCTTATACATACTTAACTTTTGCGTAGAGTAAGTATATGGACTACTTTAATACAAGTATGGGGCAACAGGGACAAGGTGTGAGAACTTACTGCTCTGTAAATCATGACTTATTCTGTTTTTCACTTTTCCTTCATACGTGTAGCTTGACTCTACATTTGTTCAATCTCATTTCTAGATTTAGTGAGGCGAAGGAATGGATCTTCAAACTGATTGGCTTCCTTTGCAGTCTCTTATCTTTGGTATTTGGAGTAATCCTTGTAAGCAGCCAATACTGGCGCCTCTGGGAATTCAACAACAAGTCTGTTCAGCTTGTGTACATCGGACTCTGGGAAGCTTACTACAATCAAGAGTTTAACATCTCTAGCTCTGTGATCAGGATTCCGGTGCACAGCCCTGTCAACTCAAGCTGGACCATTTCACCTGAATTTCAGTATGCGCAGAACCTGATATTACTGGCGACTTTGATAAACCCTGTTGTCCTGGTTTTCAACTCAGTGATCATTAGACTCACCATCATCAAAGCCTCAGACCTTGAGATTCAGATGCTCTGCTACAAGTGCTGTGTCTACATTCTTGTTCTCAGCAGCTTTTGCACGGTTCTTTCTGTCACCTGGAACCACGTAGTAGATCTTTATGGCGAAACCACCTTTGACTTTCCACCCAATTTTCCTGTTAGGAAAGAAGACCTGATAAAGAAACACCACACTCATGTGTTCCCCATAGGGGTCATGACAACGATTCTTTCACTCCTTGCTGTGATTACGTTCCTCTTCGAGATCAGGTCATTGAAACTAGAGAGTAACCTCAAGGCCTTGAATGCTTCCAAACAGGTGGATCAAATAGTCTGAAGTATGAACTCTGGCATTTCCAATATCAGCCAGGAGAATCCTTGAAGATATTTCCCATTTGCACACAATAATTATGAGTCATCAACTGGCTCCAAATAAACCATCAACCTGGTTTCTGAGTGTCTGTCCAAAATATGTATCTGTGTTGTGGAATAATCTTTTGGTACACTGTGAAGATGTGTCATTCTGATTGGTTTAATAAAAAGCCAAATGCCCAATAGCTAGGCAGGATTTTCAGGCACACAGAAGCAGAAGCAGCATGGCCATCAAAAAGTAAAAGTAACTGAGCCACATATAAGAACATAGATTAAAAGATATGGGTTAATTTAAGGTATAAGAGCTAATTAGAAACAAGCCTAAGCCATCAATAGACAAAGGTTTCATAATTAATAATGTTTCCATGTCATTATTGGGGAGCCAGATGTTCCAATGAAAAGGTCTGACTATAAATGGTGTCAAATGTGGAGCATGTGTTTCCACACAAGACCTGAAAAAGCTTCTTAAAAAGGTTCCAAAAACACAAAAACGGAGCCAAACATGGCTTCCTAGTACCACAGTCTCTCCTGTGGTCCATGGTACAAAGATGTGTCTCTCAGCTGCAGCCTGCAGACATAGAGTCACCAGAACTCCATGAGCTAAGCTGAACAGTGGTTTGAGTTCCACTCATGCAGACAGAAAAGATTTCAGATACACTGGAAAGCGGGTTCAGATGAAAAAATCCTCTAAACAGTGTTTAACAATGTGTGTAGGCGTAAGAAAAAAGAAAGAAAGGGGGTATAGACAATCATAAATAAATAAGTAGTTCAAAAAATTAAGTCTTTAGCCGGGCATTGGTGGCACACGCCTTTAATCCCAGCACTTGGGAGGAAGAGGCAGGCGGATCTCTGTGAGTTCAAGGCCAGCCTGGTCTACAAATCAAGTTCCAGGACAGCCTCCAAAACAATACAGAGAAACCATGCCTCAAACAAAATTAAGTCTTTAAAGAAGGTAAAATAGTAACAAAAAATAAGCCATGTAGAGATGTGTAGTGATATCCACCTCTACACCTGTAGCACTGAACAAGACCTTTTGGTGATAAGGTTTAGGTTTGGGGCTCAAATGCTCCCTCTTGCTTCCTGCTCAGGTCACGGAGAGCATCCAGGTGGCAGGGTGTGCATGCTTGGAGCGGGAGCCCGAGACCCTCATTTGTTTCCGGTGTAAGTTATTTTCTCCTAATAAAGTTCACTTCATCTTACTGGTCAAGCATCCTGATTTCCACGTGCAATAGATGGCAAATACACAGAGAGTCTGGATCCTGTATGTTATTGTGTTGTCTTTGATTTTTCTTTATTGCTGATAAGTAAACAACAGCTACTAGGAGACATGGGATTATTAAAGAGACTGCTGAAATAAACCAGCCTAGAAACTTTAAGAATATGTTAATTTCAAAATACAAGTTAAAATATGCTACATTGGGGAAGAGGTTATGCTTTTGTTTCCACAGAAAATGAATGGCTGTGGATTCATTCAAGGTTAATAGAGATTGGATTTGATCAGGAACTGCCCTCTAAAATGCTGGCTACAGACAAGAAGGAGGAGGAGGAAAAAGAAGGAGAAGTAGGAGAAGGAGAAGGAGTCACTATCAGACACAGAGGAAGCAGGAAAGCAGCATGGGTAGAACATAGTAAAGGTAATAAAGCCACAAGGCAAAAGTAAATTAATGGAAATGGGTTAAGAGCTAGTTAGATACAATCGTAACCTATTGACCAAGCTTTCATAATTAATAAGAAGTCTCCATGCGGTTATTTGGGAGCTGAAAGGCAGGAC
The DNA here is from genome assembly GCF_017639785.1 of Mesocricetus auratus. NCBI lineage: Eukaryota > Metazoa > Chordata > Mammalia > Rodentia > Cricetidae > Mesocricetus > Mesocricetus auratus. Next base: position 6,916,078 of record NW_024429188.1, read on the forward strand.
AAAAAAATCCATCTACACTTCTGCATGTCAGTTGCATTCCTTTCTTTAAATGTTTTCACATCCTAAAGTATGCAGGTCATTATCATGTCTTCAGATACTGACAACAAGCATTAGCAGGCAAGATTACTGCTGAAATGCAAGTTGCTTAAATAAACAAGACAAATACAGGGTAAAAGGTTTGCAAATACGCTGGAACCTCAACACACAAAAGTCACCAGATACCTGGGTGAAAACACTTAAGTGTTCATATCTCTGGAGGATAGAGCTGGACGTCTTAGCCTAGTGTCCATGGATGTCAGAAGGGGATGTCAGGTCCTCTGAAACTGCAGTTACAAAAGGTTGTGAGCCACCATATGAGTGCTGGGAACTGATCCACAGTCCTATGCAAGAACAAGTGTTCTTAATTGTTGAACTGTCTCTCCAACAACGTTTCTTTTTTCTCTTCCTTCTTTTCTTCCTTCCTCTCATTTTTTCCTTCCTTCCTTTCTTCCCACCTCTCTTTCTTTTTTACTTTTTTGAGACAGAGTCTCACTATGTAGCTTTGGCTGTTCTGAAACTTGCTATGTTAGACAAAATTGACCTCCAATTCATCTATACCCATCTGCCTACACCTCCTGAATACTGTGATTAAAAATGTGCATCGCCATGCCTGACAGCCAGCCTGGTTTCTTTTCTTTTTTATTTTATCACTTATTTATTTATTTCTTTGGTAAATTGTTCTTTGTTTTCTACAGTGGGGAGGTCTGTGAACCCACTAAGATATAGGAAGTCATATAAGTTTTCATATGGAGATAAGTCTGCTCTCCTTCTTGGAGCTGATCTAATTCTAAGCAAATCTGTAGACCATAGTAATTTTGTTTTAAGAGTAAGTTTAGCTACACACTTCATAAATTTGATTCATTCTGTCTTCCCAGATGGTGAGGAGGCATGGGGTATGGTAGTTCCACCTTAATATGGAAACTTTTGACATAATCCTTTGCTTCTACTGAATTTGATTGGCTTTTGCTGCCATCTGGTGGATTGAGCGCTTTATGGATGTAGACAATTTGAAATTATTTTTCTTTTATTTTTGATATTAATATAATTACACCATTTCTCTATTCCATTTCCTCCATTTAACCCTCCCATACAATCCGACTTGTTTTCTTTCAAATTCATACCTCTTTTTTCATTAGTTGTTACACATATACATACATACATATACAGATATATGGATACATACATATATACATATATTCCTAAATACATAAATACAGCCTGTTTGGTCTATATAATGCTTCTTGTACATATGATTTCAGGGCTGACCATTTGGTATTAAATAACCAATTGGTATGTTCTTCCCTAGATCATTTCTCCTGCTCTAAGTATCCCTTAGTTGTCGGTAGTTCTTTGTGTAGGGTTGAGCCCTTGTGGGCTTTTCCCATCCTCTTTGGAAAAACAAAAAACCCAGAATAGCCATGACAACCCTGTTCAACAAGGCAACATCCAAAGGCATCACAATCCCTGACTTCAAGCTATATTACAGAGCTATAGTCCTGAAAACAGCTTGGTATCGGCACAAAAATAGGCAGGTAGACCAACGGAATCAAATTGAAGATCCTGATATTAACCCATACACCTATGAATACTTGATTTTTGACAAAGAAGCTAAAATTATACAATGGAGGAAAGAAAGCATCTTCAACAAATGGTGCTTGCATAACTGGATGCTTGCACATAGAAGTCTACAGATAGATCTATGTCTATCGTCATGCACAAAACTTGAGTCCAAATGAGTCAAAGACCTCAACATAAATTCACCCACACTGAACTTCTTAAAAGAGAAAGTGGGGGTACCCTTGAATTATTTGGTACAGGAGGCTGCTTCCTGGACATAACACCATTAGCACAGATACTGAGATCGGCAATTAATAAATGGAACCTCCTGAAACTGAGAAGCTTCTGTAAGGCAAGAGACACAGTCAACAAGACAAAAAGGCAGTCCACAGAATGGGAAAAGATTTTCACTAACCCCACATCTGACAGAGGGCTGGTCTCCAAAATTTACAAAGAACTCAAGAAACAAGTCTCCGAAACACCAAAGAATTCAATTAAAAAGTGGGGTACAGAACTAGAGAATTCTCAGTAGAGGAGTCTAAAATGGCTGATAGACACTCAAGAAATTGCTCAAATCCTTAGCCATCAGGGGAATGCATTTCAAAACAACTCTGAGATACCATCTTAGTTTTGTATGAATGGCTAAAATAAAAAACACCACTGACAGTTTATGCTGGAGAGGATGTGGAAAACGGGGAACTCTCCTTCACTGCTGGTGGGAGTGCTGACTCATACAGCCACTTTGGAAATCAGTATGGAGATTCCTCAAGAAAATGGAAATCAGTCTACCACAAGATCCAGCAATTCCACTCTTAGGCATATACCCAAAAGATATACATTCATACAGGGGCATCTGTTCCACTATGTTTATAGCTGCATTATTTGTAATAGTCAGAACCTGGAAGCAACCTAGATGCCCCTCAACTGAAGAGTGGATAGAGAAAATGTGGTACATTTACACAATGGAGTACTACTCAGTGGAAAAAATAAAGGAATCTTGAAATTTGCAGGCAAATGGATGGTACTAGAAGAAACCATCCTGAGTGAGGTAACCCAGTCACAAAAAGACAAACATATATGGATTTTAGACATGGATCATGGGAGTGCCAGCCTATAATTCCACCACCAGAGTCTGGGAAACAAGGAGAACCCTAAGAGAGATATGCATGGTATCCCAGAGAAGGGGAATGGAATAGGATCTCCTGAGCAGATTGGGGAGGAGAGAGGGAGCTGGGAGAAAGAGAGGGAGAGAAGAGGAGGGGAGAGGAGGACATGGGGGAGCAGGAAGTTTGAGTTGGGGGAAGAATAGAGGAGAGCAGAATGAGAGATACTATAATAGAGGGAGTCATTATAGGTTTGAGGAGAGATCTGGCACTAATGAGATTGCCAGAGATCTACAAGGATGACACCAACTCGCAATCTAAGCAATAGTGGAGAGGCTACCTTAAATGCCCTTCCCTGATAATGAGATTGACGACTACCTCATATGCCATCCTAGAACCTCCATCCAGTGGATGGTGGAAGCAGAGGCAGACACCCACAACTAAACCTATTGTCGCACCTGCTGTGCGGCCTGCATCCAAGAATGTAGCCAGGTGGTCGGGATAGATGACACAGAGACCGGTCGGTTGCTTTAAGAAAACTTTATGCTTCCCAAGTCAGCTTAGGAGGAGACCCCAGTCCGCTTAGGAGAGAGAAGTCTCAGGAGAAGTCTCTCCAAGAAAAAGGAGCTTCCCTTTTTTTCAGAGTATGGGGAAGGGTTTCTCTCCCTGTCCTGTTTTTCCTTAAATCGAATCTTTTTTAGTTCTTTTTTAAGGGCCGCGATCTCAGCAAGTAACCGTTCCTTTTCAGACTGTGACGAGTCTGAGTCTGAGCTACTTCCATTTTCTAGGTCTGATAGAGAAGGATATAACCGATTCTGACCGGAGTTCTTCTGTTTGGGTCGCGCCCGGAGATCTCTACCCGTTTTTTTGTTGTTACTAAGAGACTCCCCCTCATCCTCACTAACAATGGAGCCTCTAGTTTCAGTCAGGGTCCCTTCAGATGATTCATCATCACTCTCTGCCCCTGAACTCAAGGAGGCTTGAGTCTCAGTCTCTTGTAATTCTAAAAAAGCCTCTTTTGTGTCCTGAACTACCTGGCGGTGACGAACCTTATCTGTCAAAAGTGCTCCCCTCACTAATCTCCATAAGGAGAATGTCGTAGGGGGTAAGGACTCAGATCCCTCTTTTCGTAAAAGTCTATGAAGATCACGGCGAACCTCCTCCCAATCAGGAATATTTAAGTTTCCCCCAGTAATGAACCATGGACTGGCTCGTTCGATCGATTTTAGAAAGCCTTCTAGGGTTTTAGACTTGACTGCAGTCCCATGTTCTTTAAGTAACTTTTTTTAGTTGATACTGCAATGATTCTAGCTTCCCGGAACTATTGCCGGCGACCTTCAACTGATCTCCTGGAAGCCAGCTGCAGAGAGGGAAGAGTGATGAGCAAATGGGTCAAGACCAGGCTGGTGAAACCCACAGAAACAGCTGACCTGAACAAGGGGGAACTCATGGACCCCAGACTGATGGCTGAGAGGTCAGCATGTGACTGATTCAGACCCCCTAAATTTGGGTGTCAGTGAGGAGGCCTAGGCAATCTATGGGGCCTCAGGTAGTAGATCAGTATTTATCCCTGGCTTACGAATGGACTTTGGGAGCCCATTCCACATGGAGGGATGCTCTCTCAGCTAGACACATGGAGGAGGGCCTAGGCCCTGCCCTGGATGATATGACAGACTTTGGAGTACCCCCATGGAGTGCCCCACCCTCCCTGGTGAACAGAGTGGAGTTTGGTGGGTGGTTGGGGTGGTTGGTGGGGTCGGGGAAGGAGGGGAGGGAGAGGTAACTGGGACTGACATGTGAAGCAAGCTGAACTAGGAAGGGATCCTTTCTGGTACTGTTAACAATTGACACTATGGTTCATATGGCTGACAGAGTTTGGACACTGTGCTAGTTGGTTTTACCAGCTTGACACAAACTAGTCATGTAGGAAAATGGTCCCTCAACTGAGTAATTGTTTTCATTGACCTGTGCGAACGTCTGTGGTGTATTTTCTTAATTGCTAATTGATGTAAGTGGGGTCACATTGGGCAGCAGCATACCTAGGCAGGTACGCCACATCAAAACACTGACTGCTGTGATGAGGGAATGAAGAAAAATGGGTACATGAACACATGAAATGGGCGCAGGAAATCTGAGATCAGGTAGACTGGGATCTCTAATGGAGATACCACAGCGGTCTTGAAACTCAGCATACTCATTTTATGGAGTTGAACAGAGAGGAGGGGTTATTGCATACAACTGAACAAGGAGGTGGAGTTATTACAAGCAGATAAACAAGAAGGTGGGATTTATGTTATGTAGCTAGATCAATGACACAGGTTTAGTTAATATCTGTAGAAATGGTCTCTGTAGGGAACAGTGTTATAAGTATCTGAGGAGGGAAAGCTATGAGGAACACTTTTATACACACTGTCAACACTCAAAGAAGGACATGTGAAGCATGCTATTTAAAATTAAAGTAATTAAAAAAGAAGGCTTTCCCATCAAATAAGGCTTTCCCGTTCTTCTGAGCATGAGGCTTTCGAGGTTCTTTACATGTTAGAACCCATGTCTAACATTCTTTCACAACACTTAGGGCTTTCTTCTCTCCCCACACATGGATCTGGGCTGTAAAAGAAAATTATTACCTGAGCAAGGCAGAGGAATCGCATCTCTAAGCCGCACTCCTTCGTGGTCTCTGCTTCGGGTCCTACTTACAGGCTCCTACTTAATTCCTTGCTCTGAGTATGCTCCATGATGGACTATAATGTGAAAGTGTAAACCAAGTAAGCCCTTCCCTTCCCAAGTTGCTTCTGGTCATGAAGTACATCACAGCAATGTAAAGCAAACTAGAACAGACACATTACACTCAAATAAAAGAAGGCTGCTGACAACAGTGCCTGGGAGGAAGTAGGCAATCATACCACAAGGAGATCTTTGAAATTAAGATTTTAAAAGATCCATTTAGTCTGTTTACTAGGGGGGAAGGTAATGGGAAATTTGGTTATGAATGCCACTCCAACAAACTCTCTGCGAACTGTTCGGTTTGATGCATGTCTAGTCTTTTTACCCCGTGGAGACTTGAAAAACCAGAAATTCCCAGGGGATACAAATAGAAACTTAATATTTAAGACATACTATGACAACTGAAACTGGGTGTGGGGAAATGAATGCATGGATTCATGTATGGATGGATTAAATATTCTGTTAAAATATCAAATAAGGATGACTGTTACACTTGAGTTGTAGGGAAGCCAGAAGGTTGAGATGTCCATTCCCATCAGATGGACCTCAGATACCTAGGGATGGGATGTGGTCTCCTTTTCCAAGATGATATGGTCTGGAGGAGTGTGTCTTGTCAGTTCTTATACTTTCTGTTCCCAGCCACCTAGGGACTGAGGCAAAGGACCTCTCCTTTCAATTGTGTGGCTTCCTTTAATGGGAACCAATTACACCTCCTATCTGAAAAGGAGGGTGAAGAATTAGGAATTCTTGGGAACTGTGTCTGGATGACAGGGCCTCCATGCCTTTGAGGAGATGAACATAGTTTTCTAACTGAGCATGGCCAGGGCAGATGTCTGCTGGTATTGTGATGGATTATTGCTTGAAATATTATTGTCTATTGCCAACCTATGTAAGGTTGCCTTCATTTGTCTAATAGAAAAAGGGAGTTTCTAATTCCTAGAGGGTCATTTGAACCTCATATTTACATAAATTCCATCAGAGTGCTTAAAGGAATCCCTTACAAGTTTTAGAAGAGGAGTCAAATAGCAACAGAATTTGAGTCAGTGCTGTTTTGGTGGTCTATCATAAGTAAAAGTGTAGACTGAACAAATAATATATGCTAAAATCAACTATTTGTAAATTTGCCCAGTTATGTTTTCAAGGGTACAGTATATCATTTAGATGTTACCAGTAGAATGGCATGGGAAAATAGACTAGCCCTTGACATATGCTCACAAAAAGAGGGCTCTATGTCATGAAAGTTCACCAGCATTGCACTTTCATTCCTGTTTATACAGTTTCTGATTGCACCACTGCAAGGTCTTCTCAGGGACTAACTACTTTCCCAATAACTCATCTCATTTTATTTTATTTATTCCTGAATAAATTTATTTAGGAATAAGTGTTCCCTTTTCTAATATTATTGAATGGCAGTTTGGAAAGGAAAAAGGGAAAATGATATCAGTTCTAGAAGTTATGAATATGTGTGGGAAATGTAAACAAAATGTACTGTTTTTTTCTGTCAAAAGTGTTGACTAAGAAAAAACCACTAACATTATAAATTGCAAAATTTTGAATTCTTCCAGGATCAGCCCTCTTCCATTTCTCCCTAGAAACTGCATTGGTCTTATACCATTGATGCTGAGCTCTGACTACTCAGAATGAGTGTGGCACAGGATCCCTTTGCAGAGAGTGTCAAAATACCACTGGGTAGGGTTGCTTGCTTGGTCAACTTAGCATGACCTTCTGCAGAAGTAAAACTTTTGACTTTCCAAAATGCATTGGTCATGTTCTTCAGACTACAGATGCATTTTCAGGCCTTCTCTTCCCTCCTCCTCACACACACACCTTTTTACACTCTGTCCAGCATAGGAACACTAGTCTGGAGGAAAACTGACAAATCAGTTCCTATGTCCATATGCAAGGGACTCTGTATCTGCTAGTTCTAGTGGTTACAGATGGGAGCATTTCCTACTAAAACAGAAAGGGCATGACAGGTAGCCATTGTCTTCATAGAGACAGGTAGCCATTGTCTTCATTGAATCCATTATTTTCCCTTTGGACTCCCCTAGTCCCTTCATTTCTAATATCAGAGAATAGTGTAGTTCTCAAATTAACTATTATCTCCATGCAGCCTATAAGAAATGTGTTTTGCATCAACTGTTTTGAGTGTCCAATGAGGAACTCCAAGGACAACCTATTTTAACTTGTGTTGTTACTTGAATTAGCACCAGTTACTCCCATCTGCTCTTTGTGGCCAAACATCTGGCCTTGCTTTCCCAATTGGTATGGAGAGTTTTGAAGGGTTCAGATTTCCCTTGAACAGTTGGAACAGTACTTTGACCTAACATAAATTTTCTCAGCCTGTAGATAGATAAACCATCCATGTACTGAGGGAGGTTACTCCCAGAGAGAAATTTATCAAGGAACAGATAGCTTAGTTTCATTTTGTTATGGCAATAAAACCTGACCAAAAGCAGTTTGGGAAGAGAATAGCTTGTTTGGTTTATATGTCTAAGTCACAACCCATCATCAAGGGAAACTAGGGCATGAAGTCAAGCCAGGAACTCAAGGTTGAAAACGGGAAGCAAGAACAATGGAGGAACATGGAGTACTGCTTGCTGTCTCATTCTGCTAGCTTTCTCATACAGCCCAGGTCCACTTGCTTAGGGACAGTGCCATCCACAGAAGTCTAGGATGTCCTGCATCAGTTAATACGATAACCCCCTACAGACATGTCCACAGGACAATCTGATCTAAGTAGTTACTAACTGCAAGCTTTCCTCTCTGATGACTCTAGGTTCTGTCAAGTTGACAAAGTTAACTAAGAAAAGTATTTGCGTAGGTTCTATCCAAGAGTTGGGGGGCAGCTACAAAAACGCCAGCATAACACAGTCCAGAAAAGCTTTTGAATAAACTAGATGGAGACAAACAGGAATTGAGAAGCTGAGTAGATAGAAATCTAGCATCCTTAGTGTCTAACATTGTGAACAAGAAGGTATTGGAGGGTATCTGCCCCAAGAAGTTGCAAAGATTGAAAAACATAGGGTGGATTAGAACCAGTGCCCTTAGACCACAAGCTCTTCTGTAGGATACATCAGCCTTAAAAATACTGTTATGGTAGAAGTGTTGTACAAAGAGCTACAGGGACTCAGTAGCTAAGTAGGCAGGAGTTAATCAGTGAGCAGCAGTAAGCCTTTTAATGCCTTGGGACTTTAAGGGTATTGGGGACTTCAGGGAAACTAGGGTCTGTAAGAGTATCTGACAGGAATGGCAGTTAATGGGTGCTCAGGAATACAGGTATACTAGAATTTAGGAGGATTATATTTGGATGATGTAAGGTTCTGTACCAGAGACCATGGGGACAGTGTTGTCTGAGGCCCCAGTCAACTCCAGGCCATCACAGGACAGAGCATTGCAGGACAAGAATTCATGAGAATCACTAGATTGTCAAAGAGATTTAAATGGGCCTGAAATTTAAACTTGATATCCCTACCTAGGAGAGGAATGGCAGCGATCCAGGACCAGAAATGAATGAGTGAAGGGATATTTATCATACATGACATTTTTATGGCTAGGGAACAAAATAAAGTTGTAATCCAAGGCATCCTTCAATGAAATGCTGTGAACATTAGGTAGTTGAGTTACATCAAAGTGGAGAAATCTCAGCTATAGATTTCATATGTAGTCTGCTGATATTTGTAGCTTCTGAGTTAGTGGTACCTAGTGGCCTTTCATTATGACTCAAGAGGTTTTGTATGATAGTCACAAAAGCTGTTAGGTTGGATTAGGAGACAATGATTGCTTATTAAAGGAAATATAGACATTTTCAGGCCATTGAGTCTTGTAATATACTGGGGAGATTCCTTCTACTGATCTGTCAAATGAACACATTTGGAAAACTTCATATGGAAGAGATGTGGAACCAGACAGCAATAAGAGAGATTAATGTGCTCTGACACTCATTTTCATATGTATTAGGTTTATTTATCATTTCCTTCATTGACATCAATTAACAGCCCAAATTTCATAAGACAAATTGATAAATGGGTAAGGTTTTATTTATTTTAATAGAAGTCCATAATCCAACCAATGAAGTAATGAAACAAACAAGACAGAAAAGATAACAGGAGGAGCCATTGAACCATTTTCTGTCACAGGCCAGTTGAGCATTGTTGAATCTTTGGAGACTTTAGGGAGACATCTCCAAAATCTTTGCTATAACCACAGGGAATTTTGGATTTTTCAAGATGAAGTACATTCATTTTTCAGAAATCAGGAATGTCTTTGATGTTTAAGGGAACATCATAAGAAATGAAAATCACGCCACTGAACAAAAACAGGACAGCCGCTAGCAATGCCGCACCCATGGCAGCCCCAGCTTTCTGAATATCTGGATGAAGGGGCATAATGAAGGAGGGTGGAAAGGCAATCCCCTCCTTGTTTAAAATGGGGAAATAGTTGCACAAGACAGAAAGGAAGACAAAGTTACTAGCAATGATGTTCAGAATCGCTGAAGCATTTAAGGCATTGTGGATAGTATTCCATTTTTGTCTTTCTGAGTGCACATTTCTAAGAGCAACAACGGTGGCCACTTTTCCAATCAGCCAGAAAATGCTGGTGATCAGCATCAGGTGTTGAGAAATACGAATATCCAAAGGGATGAAGGTGTCATAGTAGCTGTATTGGTAACACATTCTAATATTGTTGGAGTTGTTGTAGTGATAGATGCAGACTTTCCACAGTCCCACAAAGGCCACACTAGGGTAAGAGATCACACCTTCCTTCAGGTACCACACTCGCCACTGTGGGAGGCCCATGGAGGTGATGCAAAGAATCCATGCTATGGTGGACAAAGCAAAACCTCCTACCTGGATACTGCAATCTTGCTGGAACGGTTTTATGGCAGTGAACACCCGACCACTGCAAAGAAATACAAGACAACATAAGGACAGGCTCCTCAAGTCTGGGACACTGTCTATTGGGTGACTGGTAACATAATGGATTAATTGTTTATATTTTAGAAAATAGGCCTTTGTTCTGGAAATTGCTATTGGGAATGTAGTCTAAGCAAATTAACTTAAAGGCCATTGGAGGATATTTACTGTGGCTTGACAATGAATTCTGATATTTCCATTTCTGACTGTTGGTCCAGATACACAATGAGGTTTGTATATAGATATTTAGCTACAAAGATGATGGCCAATTTGTAATACTGTGGGAGAGTCAAGGTCAGCATAACCTATATCTCAAGTTCCAGACCAGCCATAGCTTTATAGTGAGACTCTGTACCAAAAACTAATATAGAAAAGTCAATAAATGATGAATAAATCATTAATTAATTATTAATGAGAAAAGTGATAGAAAATTAATTGATTCTAGGAACCACATACAGTGTACATTATCTTGAAGCAAACCAATTCACTGGAATACTTTCCACATGTCAAAAGAGAGGACAATTTGGAACCTAAGAAAATGTTCACCCGGAAGCAAATCTAAAATTCATAAAACCACTAAGCATATTTCTTAGTACTTTTATACTGTCATAGTTCTGAATATTTGTTATTTAGATATTGTGCTGTATTTCTTTATTTCCCCCCTTTTAAAACTGCTTTAAAAGTTTATTTATTTATTATGTATACAGTATTCTGCCTACATTGCCTGCAGGCCAGAAATGGGCACAAGATCCCATTATAGATGGTTGTGAGCCACCATGTGGTTTCTGGGAATTGAACTCAGGACCTCTGGAAGAGCAGTCATTGCTCTGAACCTCTGAGCCTCCTCTCTAGCCCTATTTTGTACTTTCTAAAATTAAATTAAATTTAGTGTTTTTGAGACACTCTCTCCAACATACAAGGATTCTCTTCAGCTCATCATGTGGCCCAGACTGGTTTCATACTCAAGGAAATTCAGATGTCTCAGATTCCTGCTTGGATTACAGGCATGTGCCGCCATGCCTAACTTGTGTTATGTTTTGTATTATTGTTTTATGATTGTTGTTGGTTTTGAGGTGGTGATGTTAGAACTCAGGTACTTGTGTGTGCTGGATAAATGGTTTATGTCAACCTCCCCAAATGTGTGTTTCCAAGGCCTTTATTTTCAGGCACTATCAATAATCATGCCCTTAGTGTCACAGAAAGAAAATGTGAGAAGCGAACTGTTAGATGGGATCCAAAAGAAATCAGTTTCTTGGAGCCAACTATCTTCTACATGAGTAGAATGTAACTCCTGGAAGCAAAAATCCGAAGGAATCTCTATTTTTATTGTCTAAGAAGCATCATTTGGGGGCTGGAGAAATAGCTCAGCAGTAAAGAGAACCTACTTACTACTCTTGCAAAGGACCCAGGTTCAGTTCCTGGTACCCACATGGTAATTCATAATTGTCTCTAACTCTGGTTCCAGGGAATCTGATTCCTCTTCTGACCTCCTTGGGTTCCTGCACACACACACACACACACACACACACACACACACACACACACACACACACGCACACACACACATTAAAATAAATAAGTCTTAAACTATTTAAAAAGCAGCATTTAGAGGTGACACTCACTCACTGTTTTGTCCATAGTTTACATTTCTCGAATGACGCCTGTGTGTCAGTTACTAAAGACAGTCTCAATTTCAGCCAGTGTGGGAAGATGCATCAAGGGAAGCAGGGTGTCCCAGTGGAGCAGATGGTGGAGAGGTGAAGCCACATAATGGTGAGGTGGTGGTGGAAAATATTCTTGAAGGATACGTCTCCTGACAACCCGAAAGGTGATAGGAGTCCAAGTGTGAGAAATGGGGAGAGGGGATCCACCATGTGCCTGAAAGCTGCCCTAGATGGAGAGGTCAAAATGTCTAGTCTAACAACCTTGAAGACTGATAAATGGCAGATGTGAGTTCAGAAGAATGAAGGGTAAGTGGGAGAAGTGAAGCAGATTAGTCTATTGACATCACAGGGTTCTGGGGGTTCGAGTGGCAGTATCATGGACAGGAGCACAAAGTGAAAGAGAGAGACAGACTGGTCCCTAAAATCATATATAATGGCCACAACAATCCTGGTGGAGACCGCATTAATTATTACCATTGTCTTTGAATGGATAGTCCCGAACAAACTATTTTTGGCAGAGGAGATTGAAACTATTGTATCACACTCTTCCACTGAGTTCATATTATATTGCTATATCGATAGCTCTCTTAAAATTTACATCTTGAGGCAGGATCTTGAAAGGGGTCAAAAGTAGTCCAGGAAGACTCTTTTTGGAAAGAGGGGTTTCCTATATAGATCTGGCTATTCTGGAACTTTCTATCAACCTGCCTCTGCCTCCCAAGTGCTGTGATTAAAGCCATATGCCACCACCTTCAACAAAAGGAAGATATTCTTTTGCTACACTTTGCTTGATCTGAGTTATGACCTTATTATGTAGACCATGCTGGCTTCAAACTTAGTATGTAGCCCAGACTGTACTTAATCTGGTGTGACTTCTCAAATCCATTGTGAGACAGACTGGACTTGCAGTGGTGTTCCTTGAGATTTGGCCTGCACCTGGGTACCATGTTGCATTTATGAGACTAGTAGTTAGAAGACAATGAACAGTAATGCTTGAATTAGATTTCTGAGGCACATTTGATGTTGAGGGGTGGGTGAAATTGAGGTCTGCACACTCTGTCCCTAGTGTAAAAGCTCCCATCAGAGAAGCCATATTGTCCTCAATTGACATCAATAGATTCAACAAACTAACTCTTTGTTCTAGGCCCATCTATACTGCCAAACCTTTGAAAGTATCAAAAGTTCCAGGTATTAAATGCCCACTCACGAGGGAAAGAGAAGTGAGGGAGTACAGGCAGTCCACAGGAGCAGAGAAGAGACACCACCCTGCACCCTGTGTGGGAGTGAGCTGTGTGTGGTATAAGAACCAGGAGAACTGCTAAGAGCATGGTAGTATGAAGGATGATGTCACAAAACAGTAAGAGGAATTCTGGGTGGCTTTTTAATGTTTAGGAAGAACTTTTATGGAAGAGGTATTTTCCAAGTGATTGGGATGCCCAAGTTGCAAATGTATCTTGATTGTGTAGCAGAGAATCAATCAAGGAGGCAGGAGTGGGGTTAAAGAAAGCAGTCATGGGATTTATCCAACTGTCACAGTGACAGCTAAACACAACACACACACACACACACACACACACACACACACACACATGCACGCACACAGAGAAACAGAGACAGAGCGACAGAGAAAGTCAACACCGAAACATTGCATATAAACAGGTGTTTATTTACACATTTGCACACACAGAGACAGACAGCCACACTCTCACATATCAATACATGTGAACATGGACACATGTGTGTAGATCCTCGACAAGGTGCCAATATTATAAAAACATGCTATCTGATGTTCTGCCTGCTGTATATTGAGAGCACATGAGTCTTTCTAGGCTTGAGAATATGCATGCAGAAATCGAAAGGTCTGGCACTTACAACCCTTCATGAAGGCAGTCTGTGAGCAGAAGGATCCAGACAGCTTGTCTTTGGGGCCACATTTCCTGATCATTTGCTCAAATTCTGATAGAGAACATAAGACAGAGAATGTAGCAACAGAAATGACAGAGAAAGACAGAGAGACGCAGAGGCAGAGGCAGGGAGACAGAGGATGGTGCTAATGCATGGCATCATGACAGAGAATAGATCGTACAACATATCACTAGCCTGGATGAAGGTCCCCACTCAAAATTCAAATCATAGTTTCTACAGAGATTGTTCTGACTTTTACATTGTTGTGATATTGAGAAATAAATCGTTAAATTGAACCACCATGATTCAAAGATTCAGTGTTGCTCAACTTTCCATAGGTGCGATCAGAAATACTTGAAAGAACAACTTTAAAAAAAAGCATTAAGTTTGGGTCACATTTCAGAGATTTGAGTCTTTTGTCCTTGGCTTTGTGGATTCCACCAGGGCTAAAGCCAGATATCTGTCAGATGAGAGCAGGTGACAAAAGCTACTAACCTCATAGAGGACAGGTATGAGAAACAGAAGGGACCAGGGACAAGTTAAAATCTTCAAAGGCATGCATGCTGGTACTTACTGCTAGTTGTGTCCTAACTAAGTATTAAGAACCTCCCACAACACTGTCACCATCTAGGGAACAAATATTTAACACATGAGCCTTTTGGGGGTCAGATCACATCAAAACTATACCATCACCACAGAAGATCAAACACTGATTACACTCAGGAGATCCTTGGTGTGGTCAACTCCACAGACACAGGAAGCAAAATGGTGGTTACTAGGAGTTGGGGTAGTCAGAAATGGGAGATGACATTTAATGAGGACAGAATTTCTGTTGGGTGAAGATGGGAAGTGATGGCTTTTCCACAGCACTGTTAATGTATTTATAGCCACAGATCTGTACACAGACAGGTCAGTGATGAATCGTGGTATGTATAGTTAGCCATATTGCTTGGAGTGTACCAGAAAGATGGATTGAGCCTCTACTAACCAGCAATGCTGTCTTCACATGGACCAGTGACAAGTTATGTGGCAAAACAAGCAGCTATCTGGGCCAGCAGGGATGACGAGGGCACAGCTCTCTTAAGTCCTTTGATGTCCTTGGCGGCTGGCAATAGGCCTGGCCTGTTTTTATAGTTCTGAGAACTCTACTATGTTATCAAATTTCCCCCACACCTACCTGTTTTCAGTTATTAATGTATGAATATCATGATACTATTTGGGGACACATTGTAGCACTGCCATTGCTTTCTTTAGTCAGGCATCCCCCACCCCTCTTTTGCACCATGGGTTGTATATACTAGTGGCACTTTCTACTCGTGCCAAGGCCCAGCTGAGTAATTCACACCTTGTCTGGCATCCTTTTCTTTATCCCATCCCTTTGAGGCATAGTTTCTCATCCCAGTCTCAGAGAAGTCACTGCCATATTTAGATGCAAGTGCTAGCAGGGATAACATCAACACACTAGGAAAGATCCTGGTTAATTCATCAGAGATGTGCACAAAGATCCAAGTGTATGGAATGTGGAACAGCCAATGAGGTTATAACTGAGACAAAAGGGAAAGCTTCCTAAGACACATTGATGGACCACATGTGGTAGCCCTGTAGAGTCTCACAGTGGAATACTCTACAGCCACACCAATTATGTTGAGTTACAAAGAAGGAAACGTCCCAACACTGCTTAGTAAAAAGGGAATTTAAAAAATATGTCATTTTCTAAATTCTATTTCTATTTGAAAAAAAGGAAAAGGAAGAAATGGAGACAGAAAATGATTTCAGAGAGGGAAGGAAAGGAAGGAATTTGTAACAAGATGGTATTTTTCTTGTTTTTGAGACAGTTTCACTGTGTAGCTCATGGTCAACTTCAGCTTCTAATTCTCTAACCTCTGACCTCGGAGGCCTGAGATTTCAGGCATGTGCCACCACTGAACACTTCCTAAACACAGAATTCTAATATAGTGACTGTATCTGACTTCAAGATTGAAAAATGCTTTATTGTTTCTTTAATGTTTTGTAATATATTGATATATATTTCTATGCTGACTAAAGGTTGTCTTTAGAAACAGAAAAACAACACTGGTATTAATTGTCCTTCAGTATCTAGACCATTATGTAGAGGTCTAGCCACAGATACCCTGGACAGATTTCCCTGAAAATAAGAAGGGCGACTAGCTTTATGCAGAATTTAGACACAATGTCTGCACAAGGCCTGGGTTCCAAGAACATTACCCTGTTCACTCATATAAAAACAGTTCACCTCTGATTGAGAGGACATGTACAGGAGGTCAGCAGTGCTGAGTCACTTGCTCAGGCCATGCAATTGTGAAGTGAAAGGTGCTTTTGTACCAGGCTAGCTTCTCGGGGTTTGACTGTCTTTGCATTTGACCATGTGATTTGCTTAAGCCAATAGAAGGCTTCAAGGTATGGAATGACCAATGCCATGACAAGCATTTTTATGCCTGGACAGTGCTCTGTTTTACCTGCTAAGGACATGCCTAATTCACATGATTGCTTCCAGCAACAAGATAAGGGTCACTTGGCACAGAGAACAGTCTGTACTAGTTGCTGGACCTACAAACTCATGAGTTAAGTAGATATCTTGTACTGTGCATTGCTGAGAATTTATAATTGTTACATATCACAAATATTGACAGTTAATCTGTGCCCCTCACCATTGCTGGACTGCAGACATACGATCAATAGCAGAGACTGCTCAAATAATTGAAGGATCTCCCTTATGATGAGGCTCTTCCTCCTCCTTCTCATCCCCCTCTTCCTCTCCCTCCTTCCCTTTTCCACTTTCTCCTCTTCTTCCACTTCCCATCCCCTCCTTTACCAACATCCCAGCCATCCCAACTACATCTTGTTGTATAGCCCAAGCTGGTTCTAAAATCTCATCAATGCTCTTTCAGTATTTCAGGTGTGTGATAACATGCATAGTTTAGGTTATTTTTGGTGGAAAAGAATAAGCAGGTTAGAAGCTTGGTTTGAAGGAAAACCAAAAGTTTTCCTTAGAAGGTTTGTGGACAGTCAGCTCCACCTTTCCTAATGTGGCCCATGTTCATAGGAAGGACTGATCACATGGAAGGAAGAGGAGGCTGTGAGGGCAGAGCAAGTCCTTTGCAAGGTAGGAGTGGTTTCACTGAACAGGAATGACCACTTTTTCAAAGGCTTTCATTCAACAAGTATTCGTAGGCTGCCAACAAGCCCATTTGTGTTCCTCAACACTTGTCAGCCTTGACTCAACTGCTTTGAGGGCACTTTCATCTTTACCAGAGCCTCTGGCACCAGGAACCTCTGGCTCAAGAAGCCTGGGTTTTAGTACTTTAAGACAACATAAGCGAATATACATACATGGATGCATGTTTAGGGAAGGCTGTGGCTACTGCAGAGAAAAGGGAAATCTCTGCACCTGTTGCAAGTTCAGGAGGAAATGAGAAGTAAATGATTACTTGATAGAACACAGACTCCAGTGATAGCTGAACATCAGGTCTTCTGAGGGACTTCCACCCTGTTCTCCATGTATTTGCTTACATAAACATCTTTTGACGAACTACACAACATCAATACACATTTAAAAGTGGGTCATAACAAAGCCCTTGGTGGCTGAACATTTTTATGTGCTTCCATGAATGTATCCTGTTTGATGGGGTATCTCATCAAATCCTTTGCCCACTTATTAAATTGAACTGTTTTTATTCTTACTTGAGTATATCTTTATATATCCAGGTGTGGTGATATATTGCTTATGATTTATTAAAGCCACTGAAGATCAAAATGGCAAAACAGTCACACCAGTTAGGTTTAGAAGCTAGGTGGTGGTGGTATACACCTTTAATCCCAGGACTCAGGATTAAAGAGGTAGATGGATCTCTTCTAGTTCAAGGTCACACTGACTACATGAAATTGATCCAGTCCTTCAACCCTTCCAGGCCCCAAACCCCGGCAAGTCCAGCTTCAGCCCTTCCAGGCCCCAAACTCTGGCGAGCCCAGCTTCATCTTAAGCTTCAGTGTCAGGCTCCTCAGCTTCAGCTTCAGGAAGGAAGGAGACCAGTGGAGATGGAAAGACCCCACCAGTACCACTGGAAGAAGAGATGGGAAGAAGACAGAATAAGAGCTCACTCAGCAATAGAAGGACCAACATGACACAATCAGAATCTAGGGATCCAACACCAGCAAGACCTGAAAAGCACTACATAGATGAAGCAGAGGAGACAGACCTTAAGAATTATTTTATGAAGATGATAGAAACCCTCAAAAAAAACGAGGAAATACCTTAAAGAAAGAGAAGAAAAAACAAACAAAAAATCCATGAATTGGGGGAAAATTCAAGAAATAAACAAATCTCTCAAAGAATCTAAAGAGTACCAAGAAAAAACAACCAAACAAATGAAGGAAACAACTCAAACAGTTGAAGGATTGAAAGCTGAAATAGAAATGATAAAGAAAACACAGAATGAGGGGATGCTGGAAATAGAAAAGCTGGGAAAACGAACAGGAACTACAGATGCAAGTATCACCAATAGAATACAAGAGATAGAAGAGAGAATCTCAGGTGTTGAAGACTCATTAGAGGATATAGAGTCATCAACAAAGAAAATCTCAAAACCAACAAATCCTTAACACAAAATATCCAGGAAATATGGGACATCGTGAAGAAGCCAAACCTGAGAATAATAGGTATAGAAGAAGGCAAAGAAATACAACTCAAAGGTACAGAAAACATATTCAACAAAATCATAGAACAATCATTAACATAAAGAAAGATATGCCTATGAAAATACAAGAATCTTACAGAACACCAAATAGGCTGGACCAGAAAAAGAAATCACCTCGCCATATAATAATCAAAACATCAAACCTACAGAGTAAACAGAAAATGTTAAGAGCAGCTAAAGAAAAAGGCCAAGTAACATACAAAGGCATACCTATCCGAATTACACCTAACTTCTCAATGGAAACGATGAAAGCCAGAAGATCCTGGGTAGATGTCCTACAAACGCTAAGAGAACAAGGATGTGAGCCCAGACTACTATATCCAGCAAAGCTTTCAATTACCATAGATGGAGAAAACAAAATATTCCATGACAAAGCCAGATTTAAACAATACGTATCCATGAATCCAGCTCTACAGAAAGTGCTAGAAGGAAAACCTAGATCGAAGAAAAATAACTACATCCACAAAGACACAGGCAATATATAATCCCACTTTACAAAACACCAAAAGAAAAAGGGAGGAGAAATACACAAAATAACTTCACTAACGATAAATCAAGCACAAACAAGAATCATCAATCAATGGTCATTAATATCCTTCAATGTCAACGGCCTCAACTTGCCTATAAAAAGACACAGACTAGCAGAATGGATACGAAGACAGAACCCATCCTTCTGCTGCATACAAGAAACACATCTCAACATCAAAGACAGACGTTATCTCAGAGTAAAGGGTTGGGAAAAGATCTTCCAATCAAACGGTCCCAAGAAACAAGTGGGTGTAGCAATCCTAATATCTAACAAACTAGACTTCAAATTAAAATCAATCAAAAGAGATGAAGAAGGACACTTCATATTCATCAAAGGAAAAGTACATCAAGACGAAGTCTCAATTTTAAACATCTACTCCCCAAATACAAAGGCACCTAAATTCGTGAAAGAAACATTACTAAAGCTCAAAATGCACATAAAATCTCACACACTAATAGTAGGAGACTTCAACACTCCGCTCTCACTGCTAGACATGACCTCCAGACAGAAACTTAACAAAGAAACAAAAGAGCTAACAGAAGTTATGACCCAAGTGGGTTTAACAGACATCTATAGAACATTCCAACCAAATACAAAGGGATATACCTTCTTTTAGGCGCCACATGGAACCTTCTCTAAAATTAACCACATAATAGGAAACATAGCAAATCTCCACAGATACAAAAAAATTGGAGTAACCCCCTGTATCTTTTCATACCATCATGCATTAAAATTAGAATTCAACAATAACACACATTGCAGAAACCCTACAAACTCAGGGAAATTGAACAATGCACAATTGCACCATCCCTGGGTAAAGGAAGAAATAAAAAAGAAATTAAAGACTTCCTCGAATTCAATGAGAATGAATACACAACATACACAAACTTATGGGACACTTTGAAAGCAGTGCGGAGAGGAAAGTTTATAGCACTAAGTGCCCACATGAAGAAACAGGAGAACGGTCATACTAGAGAATTAATAGCAGAGCTGAATGCTCTAGAACAAAAAGAAGCAAACTCACCCAGGAGGAGCAGACGCCAGGAAATAATCAAATTGAGGGCTGAAATCAATCAAGTAGAAACCAGGAAAACACTGAGAAGAATCAATGATAGAAAGAGTTGGTTCGTTGAGAAAATCAACAAAATAGACAAACCTCTGTCCAAACTAACCAAAAGACAGAGAGAGAGCATGCTAATTAACAAAATCAGGAATGAAAAAGGGGACATAACAACGGACTCTGAGGAAATCCAGAGAATCATCAGGGCATACTTTGAAAATCTGGACTCCACAAAATGAAAATGTAAAGGAAATGGACAATTTCTTGGATAGATATCACTTGCCAAAAATAAATCAAGAGCAGATAAACAATCTAAACAGACATATAAATGAAATAGAAGCAGTCATCAAAAGTCTCCCAAACAAAAAAAGCCCAGGCCCAGATGGCTTCAGTGCAGAATTCTACCAGAAATTCAAAGAAGAGCTAATTCCAATACTCCTCAAAGTATTCCACACAATAGAAGCGGGAGGCTCACTGCCAAACTCTTTTTATGAGGCTACAACTACCTTGATACCCAAGCCACACAAAGACAAAACTAAGAAAGAGAACTATAGACCAATTTCCCTCATGAACATCGATGCAAAAATACTCAATAAAATACTCGCAAACCGGATTCAAGAACACATCAGAAAAATCATCCACCATGATCAAGTAGGCTTCATCCCAGGAATGCAGGGATGGTTCAACATTAGAAAATCTATCAATGTAAGCCACCATATAAACAAACTACGAAAGAAAAACCACATGATCATCTCACTAGATGCTGAAAAAGCCTTTGACAAAATCCAGCACCCCTTCATGATAAAGGTCCTAGAGAGATCAGGGATAACAGGAACACACCTGAATATAATAAAAGCAATATACAGTAAACCAACAGCTAACATCAAACAAAATGGAGAGAAACTCAAAGCAATTCCTCTAAAATCAGGACCAAGACAAGGCTGTCCACTCTCTCCATATCTCTTCAATATTGTACTTGAAGTTCTAGCTACAGCAATGAGACACCAAAAGGAGATAAAGGGGATACAAATAGGAAAAGAAGAAGTCAAACTTTCACTATTTGCAGATGATATGATAGTTTACATAAGTGACAAAAAAGCTCTGCAAGGTTACTCCTAGAGCTGAAAAATACCTTCAGCAATGTGGCAGGATACAAGGTAAACTCAAAAAATCAGTGGCCCTATTATATACAGATGATGAAGTGACTGAGAAAGAAACAGACAAACATCACCCTTTACAATAGCCATAAACAGCATCAAATATCTGAGGATAATGTTAACCAAGGAAGTGAAAGACTTGTATATCAAGAACTTTGAGTCATTAACAAAGAAATCAAGGAGGATACCAGAAAATATAAAGATCTCCCATGCTCATGGATTGGTAGGAACAACATAATAAAAATGTCAATCTTGCCAAAAGCAGTCTACAGATTCAATGCAATCCCTATCAAAATTCCATCACAATTCTTCAAGGACTTGGAAAGAACATTAATCAACTTTATATGGAAAAACAAAAGGCCCAGGATAGCCAAAACAACCCTATACAATAAAGGAACTTCAGGAGGCATCACCATACCTGACTTCAAGCTCTATTATAGAGCTATAGTCCTGAAAACAGCTTGGTATTGGCACAAAAATAGGCAGGTAGACCAATGGAACCGAACTAGAAAACTCTGATTTTAACCCACACACCTATGAACACTTGATTTTTGACAAAGAAGCTAAAACTATACAATGGAAAAAAGAAAGCATCTTCAACAAATGGTGCTGGCATAACTGGGTACTGGTATGCAGAAGACTGCAGATAGATCCATGTTTATCACCTTGTACAAAACTTAAGTCGAAATGGATCAAAGATCTCAACATAAATCCAGCCACACTGAAACTTTTAGAAGAGAAGGTGGGAGATACTCTTCAACGAGTTGGTACAGGAGACCACTTCCTGAGCATAACCCCAGTGGCACAAACACTGAGATCGACAATTAACAAATGGGACCTCCTGAAACTAAAAAGCTTCTGTAAGGCGAAGGACACAGTCAACAAGACAAAAGGCAGTCCACAGAATGGGAAAAGATATTCACTAACCCCACATGTGACAGAGGGCTAATCTCCAAAATTTACAAAGAACTCAAGAAGCAAGTCTCCAAAACACCAAAGGATCCAATTAAAAGGTGGGGTACAGAACTAAATAGAGAATTGTCAATAGAGGAGGCTAAAATGGCCAAGAGACACTTAAGAAAGTACTCAACATCCTTAGCCATCAGGGAAATGCAAATCAAAACAACTCTGAGATACCATCTTACTCCTGTCAGAATGGCTAAAATCAAAACCACCGAAGACAATTTATGCTGGAGAGGATGTGGAGAGAGGGGAACACTCCTCCACTGCTGGTGGGAGTGCCAACTCGTATAACCTCTTTGGAAATCAGTATGGAGATTCCTCAGAAAAATGGGAATTTATCTACCACAAGACCCAGCAATTCCACTCCTAGGCATAAATCGAAATGAGGCAAATTCATACAACAAGGGCATCTGCTCCACTATGTTCATAGCAGCATTATTTGTAATAGCCAGAACCTGGAAGGAACCTAGATGCCCCTCAACTGAAGAGTGGATAGAGAAAATGTGGTACATTTACACAATGGAGTATTACTCAGCAGAAAAAAACAATGGAATATTGAAATTCGCAGGTAAATGGATAGCACTGGAAGAAACCTTCCTGAGTGAGGTAACCCAGTCGCAAAAAGACAAACATGGTATGGACTCACTCATGTATGGATTTTAGACATGGATCAGGATAGTGCCAGTCTGCACTTCCACTGATAGAGAGTCTGGGAAGCAGGAAAGAACCTAAAAGATATGCATAGTACCCAAGAAAAGAGGATTGAGACAAGATCCTCTGAATGGATGAGGCACACGGCGAGGGGTGGAGGGGAGTGTGAGCTGGGAAGAAGAGAGGGGGGAGAAGAGGAAGAGAGAGTAGGTCATGGGGGAACAGGAAGTCTGACTGGGTGGGGGTAGAATAGGGGGAAGAGGGAATCATAGGTTAGAAGACAGAGCAGGCACCACAGTGACCTCTAGTGATCTAAAGGGATAGCACCAATTGGCAAGCTAAGCAATAGTGGAGGTTCCACCTCGAATGCCCATTCCTGATAATGAACTTGATGTCTATAACCCTCCGGGAGCCTTCATCCAGTGACTGATGGAAGCAGAGGCAAACACGCACAATTAAGCACTGAACTCAACCCAAGAAACCCAGTGACAGAGAGAGAGGAGTGATGAGCAAATTGGCAAAGAATGGGCTGGCAAAACCAGCAGAGACAGCTGATCTGAACAGGGGAGAGCTCTTGGACGCAAGACCGACAGTGGGGAGGCCAGCATGGGAATGATCTGGACCCCTGAATGTGAGTGTCAGCGAGAAGGCCTGGGCAACCTATGGGGCCCTGAGCAGTGGATCAGTGTCTATCCCTGGAATACAAACTGTCATCGTGTGCCCATAGCACAAAGAGAGTTGCTCTCTCAACCTGGACTCTTAGCGGAGTGCCTGGACCCTACCCTGAGGGAAATGTCAGACTCTAGATATCCCCTATGTGGAAGGAATTGGCAATATGGTGGTAGGCTGGGGGAATGGGGAGCCCGGGAGGAGGGGATGGAGAGGGAACTAGGATTGACATGTAAAACAAGCTATTTAAAATTAAAATAAAAAGTGATAATAAAAAAGCACACACAAAAAAGAAATTGATCCAGTCCTAAAGAGAAACAGATCACACAAAGATGATTTCACCCCTTGGGATCACACACCTTTAATCTCAGAACTAGAGAGATATAAAAAGCAAAGGGTCTCATGTGGAGATTGATTCTCCAACTACACTGAGGAGAGGCAGCAGTCTCAGGCGTGGTAGAGCTCATGGAGACAGGGTCAGCCCTTTCAGCCTGAGATAGAACTAAGAGGTAGTGGCTTGACTGCTTTGCTTCTCTGATCTTCAGCTTGAAGCTTGAACCCCAATATCAGTCCCTGGGTCTTTTATTTAGCATGCTACATCCAGGCAACACAGCATTTATCAGATGCATTCAGTCATGAAGAAGGTGTGATAGTGTGTGTTTGTGAAGGCCAACACTCAGGAGGTTGATGCAGGAAGACCAGAAGGTCAAGACTATCTTTGCCTACACAGGAAGATTGAGGTGAAACTAGGCTACATGTCACCCTTCTTACTAAAACAAACAAGCAAACAAACAAATCAGATCCATGGCTTCCAAGTGTTTTCTCACAGTTTTGTCAACTGGGAATTAATAGGATGGCAGTGTTTTCCTAATGCATAAGACTCTATTTAGCACCTTGCATTTCAGTTGGTTAGAAGGCCTCAGAAGTTTGAAACTCTGTTTCACATGTAGGTGCTCGTCAGTCCACAGGACCTTTGACAAACCAGTGTGCTGCCTAGTTTTTGTGTCAACTTGACACAGCGTAGGGTCATCTGAGAAGAGGGAACTTCAACTGAGAAAATGCATCCATCCGATTGACCTATAGACAAGCCTGTAGGGCATATTATTGGTTGATGATGGATGTGGAAGGGCCCAGTCCATGGAGGGGGTGCTGCCCTGGACTATGTAGCCCTGAGTTATGTAAGAAAACAGGCTGAGCAAGCCATGATAAGGAGCAGACCTAAGCAGCACTCCTCCGCATTGTATTAGTTCCTGCCTCCAGGATCTTTTCTTGACTTTCTGCCCTGACTTTCCTAGATGATGAACTACAAGTTGTAAGATAAAATAACAACATTCACCAAGTTGCTTTTGGTTCTTGTGTTTTACCACAATAGAAAAGTAACCAATACACACAAAGAAGGGGTTCTTATGGTGCTTGTGTGTCATGGTAATAGCAGAGAGGTAAAAACAGAAAAGCCATAAACTGTGATAAATGATCATATGCACAAAATGTTTCAAGGAAGGTAACTTCAAAATATTCCATGCGATTCATGAAGCCAAGGACTAGTGAGAACATTATTACTAAGCAACTTTTTGTTGTTTGTTTTGAAACAGGATCTCACTGTGTAACCCTGGCTGGCCAAGAACTTGTTCAATAGACCAGGCTGGCCTCAAACTCATGCAGATCCAACTGCATCAGCCTGGGATCAAAGGCCTGAACCACCACAACTGGCACTGGACATACTTTAAACCAAGTAATGTTACTTAACTGGAAAATATCATTTAACGTGTGACAGGACAAAAAAAAATAACCTCTATCTGTTTATTTTGGGTGGGTTTCAAAAGCTGCATACAAGCTATTGAATGATTTTAATCCTACAATGGGTACACTTAACACACTGGTTGTTCATTTCACAGTGAATTTTAAATGTTTCCGACACATTAATAAGTTGCCATTCTCATTGATTTTGTTTCCGCTTGGTCAGAGAACCACTTGATGAGAGACACATGAATGTTCACACCGCTGAACTAACAAAGACAAAACATCCCATGGCTGGCTGAATCACAATCGTCTCTCCTTCTCTGCACCTTAGGGATGTATTGTGTATCCACATATAGGAAGAAGAATGACAGTCCTACCCATGCAAACGACTGCTCATGGCTCCTTTGGTCCACCCTTCATTTATCCTAGGCGCCTCACCAGTCAGCAGATCTCAGAGCTCACGTCCTGTGTAGTCACATGTGATAGGAAACTCTGCTGAGCAATCCAAGAGAAACAAAAAGTTAAACCATCGCACACTGATTGGATGTAACCAGTTTTCAAGTACTTGTGTGACTCGAGAGGATGTCTTTCTAGGAAATTAACAAATAGGCTGGAGTTTTTGCTTGCAATCCCATGCATAGAGCCACTTGGGGACCAGCCCTGCCTCTTCAAGGCTTTTACCCATGTCTTTGATCCACATGAAAATCATAATTATTCCAGCTTGGAATATAAGCAAATGCACTATTTCTAGTTGTCCCAAAGAATTACAGTAATGAATTCCTGTGCAGATCCCATCCAAGCTGCCTTGGGATTAAAAACCTGTTGGTGTCCTCAGTACAGCACTTCCTGATACACCATCAAATTGTGCTGCATGCCTTCTCTTTTTAAATTACCTTTTTAAAGCTTTGAAAAAAGTTACTAATTTTTATTTCATATACATAAATGTTTTGCCTATGTCTTGTGTAGATCTTCCCCCATCTTGTATTCTTGCTGAGGCCATTCCATGTTAAATAGAATCTTGTCTCCTTGATGGAGAATCCTATGGAAAACTACCCTATAACTATTCCTATTCTAGGAACCAAAGGTCAGGTTGTCCTAACTAAATTACCTTAGCCTCTGTTAAACCTGTTTGTACAGAACCACCTGCAATTAACTGTTTACCTTACTTCTGTTAAACTGCCTGTTTGTATGAAGCCCCCACCCGCTAACTTACTTCTTATCTAACTGCTAGAGCTGCTTGCTTCAAACTACAGAGTGAGATGCCGGGGTTTGGTTTCTGCCTTTAAAAACCCTGTGTTCTGGACACTAAGACCTACACCCAGGTCCTTGAACATTTGCTTGGGTATGGTCAAGTCAGCTGGAATAACGAATTTCAATTGGCTATACAGTGTGTCTGAGAGGTCATCTTTGGAGAGCTCCCATACTACAACCTAATCCTTAGACAGAGAGACCCTAGGTTTGACATGAACTTTGAAATCCAAAAGCCCACCCTCAGTGACATACTTCTTTCAACAAGGCTATGCTTCCTAATCCTTTCAAATAAGGTCACTTCCTGGTGACTAAGCATTCAAATCTATGAACCTTTGAGTGCCATTCTTATTCAAATTACCACAGATCTGGAGGAGGAGTTACAGACAGCTGCAAGCTGCCCTGGTTGGTGCTGGGAACTGAACCTGGGTTCCTGCAAGGACAGCAAGTGCTCTTAACCATGGAACCATATCTCCAGCCTCCAGTTCTTAGTTTACTAAATCAAAGCTTGCTTTGACTCTTGGTTCTGTGACACATTGATGGAGATAGCTAAGACCACTAGGGAATGCTGGATACATGTACATCATGGTCTGAGTATGTCCCCCAGAATTCAATGTTGGAAAATTCATCTCAGAATCTATATGTTGATGGTATTTGTAAGGAAATATCATAATGGAATTAGGATCAGATAAGATCATGATCTCAGGGCTCACCAGAGTGACTCAGTAGCTTCATAAAATGACAAAGAGAGATTTGAGTGAGCATGCTTGGTCCATCTCTTCTTGCTGTGCCTTCCATGTTGCTACTGAGGCAGAATAGGAAGACAGGGACTATTTTGGGGACATGAGAAGTGAGATGGGTCCCTAACCCAAGAATCTGTTTGAAGCCTTTTCCAGCAGACAAGCAAGAATTCCAACACAATTAACAACTGCTTAGGACCTTTCTCCTTTCCTAGGTACAAACCTTTCATTTTCTAGGAATCCCTAGAAAGGCCATGTGTTCAAACCCCTTGTGCATCCTAATGGCTCCCCACTTTACCTTATCAAGAGATCATTCTATCCAAGACAGTTCTAGCACCACCCTATGCTCTCACTCATGGGGAAAGAGACAGACAGACGGAGACATAGAAAGAGTGCCACTAACCCTATCCAGCTTTCAAAAGATAGCTGACACTGGGAAAGACTAGACTTGAAAAACCCATGTGAATTTGCACAGCTCAGGGAGAACTTGGGAAAGCACGGGTCCCAACCAGAATCCTAAAGATGGATTTTCAGGTGCTAGACAACTACTACCAGTAGGCAGTGTCAATAGCTGGAGGCAAAGAGAAATCTGCCTTGATGCAGGTTTGTTGTGTCTTAATGCCGTGTCTTTCTCTAAGCCTGTTGTTCTTTGAGATAGAGGATTCTTTCCCTTATTCACTCTGTAACTCCAGTTCCAGGGAATCTGTCTTTTTCTGGCCTCTGAAGGTACAAGTCACATGGTTTTCTCCAAGTTGAGATGTTCCATGCTGTTGTCTGTTTTGTTTCTGTACCACCATGTCCTGGGCATACTGCTTTTGTTTTCACTTTCCGGTATGCTGTGTTTTCCTTAGCCTACTAAGGAAAAAAGAAAATTGCGCTGCCATCTATTTCCAAGGTGTTTTAGATGTTACTGTTTTCTATGTCTTCTGAAAGGGCAGTAGGTATTCCTAACTGCTGAGTCATTTCCCCACCCCCCTTGACAAGGACTTTCAACAGCCTCTTTCTCTCTTGAAAACACCTCCCCACTCTCAGGAATTTCTTTTACTATTCCTTAATTTCTCGCTTTTCTGTAACTCTTATTAATAAATGTGACTATACTTCACGTGGTCCCACAAAATCTGTTACTTAATCTTTGCTAGCATGATACAATAAAACTTGACCATTGAATTGCAGGCATCTTAGGACACTGGGTCAAACACAATCTAGCTAAGAAAAGTCTTACTTTAAAAACTTGCAACAATCTTAGGTCATATTGTGTTTGTGAATTCAAGTAACTGTAGCTTACAGATTTTTACTAGTAAAGGATATTAGATTCTGTAATATACTACAAAATATATTTGTAAAATATATATTTAGTGAACATTGGATTTTTCACAATTTTCCTATGACATATGTATGCACATATCCACACATATGTCTTTGTTATTACATGTCTTGTGTGTATATGTGTGTGTATGCGTGTACTTGTATAAGTGGGCTCATATATGTCACAATACATACATATGGATGTCAGAGGATAACTTACAGGAGTCAGTTCCCTCCTTCTACAGTGTGGGTCTTAAAGACATTTCTCTTAACTCACCCGGAAGAAGAGACTAAGCGACAGAAGTTGACAGACAAGATACCACTGTGTACTGAGACCTGCCCTGAGTTGCTAGTTCAAAATGCAGAGTATAACTTCCATGCTAGTGAATGGCAGGTGAGGGTTCAGGTAAATGAGGGGTGAACAGGAAAAGGCCTCCAATTCAATCTGTGGCGAACATGAAGGAATCTGGAGGTTTGTTTTTATTAGAAATACTACATAGAAACAAATAAGGGAAGATAATGCTGAAGACTGGCACTGGAAGTGCCCTCTA
Source organism: Mesocricetus auratus (assembly GCF_017639785.1). NCBI lineage: Eukaryota > Metazoa > Chordata > Mammalia > Rodentia > Cricetidae > Mesocricetus > Mesocricetus auratus. Next base: position 6,945,314 of record NW_024429188.1, read on the forward strand.
ATAACCAGAGCAACGCCGGGAGAAAAATTAATAGTAAGCAATGCTCTCTTTAATTGCATAATTCACTATCAGTCATTTTTTTTGCTACTGCAGACTGAATCTAGGGCACCATGCATATTTTGCAAGCCCTTTACCACAGAACTATATCCTCAGAACTCTTTAAATTTAAATCAGTGACCAGGCTGATCCTGATAAACTGAATAGCCTGGAAGAAAATGTCTGTGCCATGGTTTGTTTGGTCTAACACTGACCTCATTGCATACATCAGGCTGGCCACAAACTGGATCCCTGACTGCATTTCAAGTAATACTCCTTTTGTGTTTGCTTTCCTGCACCTGGCATCTATGGTGCTTTTATGTTAACATTATTTAGAAGGAAATGACCACAAGTGCTTGTATTAAATTCACAGGCTGCCTCTGTCATCTGTCATCCAGGGGTAGGTGACAAGAGGGAGGGCAGCTTGTTTCCCAGGGCAAAGGTTCCTATCAGAGAAATCATCTCGTGCTCAACTGGCATGAGCAGATTCAACAAACCAACATTTTGTCCCAGGCTGAGTCCTACTGCTAAAAACTTTAACATAATCTAAAGTAGCAGGGATCAAATGCCCACTCAGGTAGGAAAGAGGTGTAATGGGGGCCAGGTAACTCACAACAGAGCAGAAGAAGGACCTCCACTGTGTGTGAAGGGGACTAGAAGAACCTATAGGGATCCTCAGGACATGGTGGCAGAAAGCGTGATGGAACAAAAGCAAATGGTGTAATCTTGGGTGAATTTTTATTGCATTTATATACATTCTTTCGTGGAAGGGCTCTGAACTAAGGGCTTCGAAGCCTCTCATGACAGACTGGGCAGGTAGTCCAGAGCAGAGTATCACCTATTGGACCACAGTAGAACAGTTAAAAGTCTAAATTCAAAATTCTCAGTACAGTTTCTACTGACCATATTAACTCTTTCACATAATGTTTTTCAGTACAACACTGTCTTAGTTAGGGTTTATTGCTGTGAAGAGACACCATGACTATGGCAACTCCTATGAAGGAAAACACTTATTGGGACTTGTGGCAGCATCCCCACTGGGCTACACCTGGCCTGGCTCCAGAGTGTTAGCACCTAGCCTTAACCCATCCTTTGTTTAGCAGATACCTTTTGTCACCATATGTGAATTTTGTCTGATAGCTTCCTGAGAATACAAAGTTCAGAAATCGGAAAACTGTAGTGCCTGATGAATAGAGAGTTTGTACTTGGCACTGTATTTTTGGAAGCTTCATTCAGGTTGTTTTGAGCACATAGAAATCAACTGGCTTAACTGTAAATATGGATTAAAATAAAAATGCCCTGGGCAAAGGGAAAGACCTTCAGTACATCGAGGCTGGGCCCCCCTGCATCTGTCTTAATTTGTCTCTGAGCCTTCTTTTACTGACTCTCTTGAACCCACACCCACACCGCAACATCCACAACAGGGGTTGGCTTACAGTTCCGAGGTTTAGTTCCTTATCATCATGGTGGGAAGGGTGGCAGCATGTAGGCAGACATGGTGCTGTAGAAGGAGCTGAGAGTTCTACATCTTCATCTGCAGGCAGCAGGAAGAGACTGCTGCCACACTGGGCCTGGTTTGAGCATCTGAGACCTCAAAGCCTGCTTCCTAGTGACACACTTCCTCCAACAAAGCCACACCTACTCCAACAAGGCGGTACCTCCTAATAGTGCCACTCCCTAGGGTCCAGGGGGGCCATTTTCTTTCAAACCACTACAGCAACAAAGTTTCAACTCCACAACTTAAAGCTTCCCTTTTGGCTTGCTTTTGTAGCTGTTGCCAACCTATCCCGGAAAATCATTTAATGCAGTTCACACATATTTACTTTGGTTCATTTTCAGAGATTTGAAAGCATGGTCCCTGGCTGTTCTGATTCTGCATACGCAGTGGAGAAGATTATGACTATGGTGGGATCAGGTGGCAAAGACAACTCAAGTCATAGTGGTCAGAATCCAGAGACAGGGAAATGAACATGGATGAGAAGGGAATATCCTCAATGGCACATAACCTGGTATCTACTTCCTCCTTGAACATACTATAACTTTAGTCTCCAAATCTTCTCAAAGTAGTACCAACAGCTAGGGGACCAATGATTTAATGCAAGAGTCCTTTTCAGAGACAGGCCATATCCAAGATATACACATTCATGGTACACTAGGGGCTAACTATAGAGGTGGTAGAGTATTATTCCTATTTATAGACTTGGTAAGGAGAAAAATTCTCAACATGGATGGCACATGGATAAAGCTTGAGAACAAGTAAAACACACTGACCAGAAAGAATCAAATACCACGTGATTCCCTAAGGAGGTTCCTGGATCAAGTCAACTCTGCCAATATTGGGAACAGAATGATGGATACTAAGAACCAGATCATGGAGAAACAGGGGATGGCATTCAATAAGAACGGTGTTTCAGTTGGAGAAGATGGGCAGTGGCGACAGTTCCTCATGACTATAAACACAGTCATAGCCATGGAACTGTACGTTTAGAAAGGTCAGTGATAAATTCTGATATGTATATTTAGTCACATTAAGCAGAGTATAAAACAAAGATGGATTGAGCCTCTACTGACCAGTGATGCTGTCTTCACATGAACCAGTGACCAGTGATATAGAAGATTGTGCCTCTAGCTAGGTCAGCAGGGCTGACAAGGACACAGCTCTCTTCAAGTGTCCTTCGAGACTCATTGCTTGCTTCACAATGACCTGAGAATTCTCTTGTGTCATCAAATTCCAACTCTCACTCAGCTTCTGTTCCAAGTTTCAGCCATTAGTGTATGAGTGCCAGGTCCTTTGATTTTTGTGTCACATGCTTCCTTATATAGCCTTTTCAGGATGAGGTGGGTTTTTTTTTCCAGCATGCTGCCCTGCTCGTGGTTAAGATCCACTTGCCTGGTTCATACCATAAGACACAGGTTTTATCACCTGTCACTGGAAGTGGTGAGCTATTAGAAAAGTCATTGCCATGTATAGATCAGGTGCAAACAATGTGGCATCAATACTCTTAAAACGATATTGGTTAATTAGATATATGTAGCAGAAATATTTCATTATGCAATCATCAGTTGAAGGGCATCAGGATTGTTTCCATTTCCTACTTCTTATAAAGAGAGCAAAGAGAGCAACAATGAACATGGCAGAGCAAATATCTGTGGAGTAGGATGTCAAGCCCTTTCGACATATGCCAACGAGTGGTACTGCTGTATTGCATGGTAGATTAGTTGTAGCTTTTTAGAATTCTTCATCTGATTTCAACAGTGGCTGTGCCAGTTTGCAATCTCAACAGAGTGAATGAGTGTTTCCCTTTCTCTCACACCCCCCAGGATGTGTTCTCAGTTGCTTTCTTGATCTTAATCATTCTGTATAAGATGAAATCTCAAAATAGTTTAAATTTGCATATCTCTGATTGCTAAGGATTATGAACATTTTAAAAAATATTTCTTATCCCGTTTAGTTTCTTCATTTGAGAATTTTCTGTTCAGATCTATAGCCCATCTTTTAACTCTGCCATTTGTTTTCTTGGCTCTTTGGTTTTTGAGACCTTTTAGTATTTGGATATTAATTGTCTGTCAGATCTATAGCTAGAAAAGATTCTCTCCCCATTCTGTGGGCTTCCTCATCACTCAATTGATTTTTTCTCTAGCTATGCAGAAGCTTTTTAGTTTTATGAGGTCCCGCTTGTCCATTGTTGGCCTTAATTACTGGGCAAATGCAATCCTATTCAGAAAGTCCTTTCCTACACAGATACTATGGAGGGTACTGCCTGAGTTTTCTTTTAGCAGTTTCAGGTTTCTGGTTTGTGGCTTTGATCCATTTGTAGTTAGTTTTTATGTAGGTTGATAGACACAGGTCTAATTTCTTTATTCTGCGTGAGCGCATCCAGGTTCTTCAGAACCATTTGTAGAAGATGCTTTCTTTTCCTCACCTTAAGTTTTTGGGTATCTTTGTCAGTTATTTTCTTTGTCAAATTTTAAATGTCTGAAGTTAGGTGTACTCATTTTTTGGTCTTCAATTTTGTTTCATTGGTCGACATGGAACAAAATTGATCTGTTTGTACCAGCATCACATTGTATTTATTACTGTGTTTCTAATATATCTTAAAATCTGGAACTGTAAATCTTTCAGAGCTGTTCTTTTTACTTAGGATTGTTTTGGCTGTCTGGGGTCTTTTGTGGTTCCATGTGAGTTTTAATATAGTTTTTTCCATTTCGTGTCAAATTAAATAGGAATTTTGATTGTGGTTACATTGAATCTGTAAACTGCTTTTTGAAAAATGATCATTTTTCACAATATTAATTCTACCAATCTATGAGCATAGTATGTTTTTCCATTCTCTAGTGTTTTTCTCCTTCTTCGGAAATTTAAAATTTTCATTGTAGAGGTCCTTGATGCGACGGTTTGGATGAGAATGGCCCCCAGAGGCTCATATATTTGAATACTTAGTTACCAGAGAGTCAAACTCTTTAAAACAGATTAAGAGGTGTGGACTTGTTGTAGGAAGGGTGTCACTGGGGGTGGGCTTTGAGATTTCAAAAGTCCATACTAGGTTCTCTCTCTCTCTCTCTCTCTCTCTCTCTCTCTCTCTCTCTCTCTCTCTCTCTCTCTCTCTCTCTCTGCCTATGGACAAGGATGTAGCTCTCAGCTACTGCTCCAATGCCTGCCTTCATGCCACCATGCTCCCTGGCAGGATGATAATGGGCTAAACCTCTGAAACTGTATGCAAGCCTCCAACTAAATTTTTTAATAAGAATTGCCTTGGCCATAATGTCTCTTCACAGCAATAGAACAGTGACTAAAACACTTGATTATATTTGTTTCTGGATATTTTATTTTCTTTGAAGATATTATGAATTGGAGAGTATTCATTATCTTTTTTCTCTGTATGTTGTTGATGTATAGAAAGGCTATTGATTTGTACAATTTGATTCTATATCCTGCAACATTGCTGAATTTCTTTCTCATTTCTAGAAGTTTTCTTTGGACTTATAAAATTTCTACTGAGAAATCAGTTGTTATTCTGATGAGTTTTTTCTTTATAGGTTACTTGTACTTTTTCTCTTACTGCTTTCAATATACTTTCTTTGTTCTGTATAATTAGTGTTTTAACTATGATATGCCATGATGATTTTCTTTTCTGGTCTTGTCTATTTGGTATTCTGTATGCTTCTTTTATTTGTATGTGTGTCTTTCCTTAGTTTGGGGAAATTTCTTCTACTATCTTGTTGAAGTTCTGAACTATGGTATGGCCTGTGACCATACCACCCTTAGCATGCCCAATCTCATCTGAAGATCTGGTCTATGCCATTGATCTGGGATTCTTTTTCAGTGCCTATAACTTTAAAGTTTTTTGTGGTATTCCATATTTCCTATATGTTGCTTTACTGCTGTTTTTTAAATTAATTATCTTCCTTATTCAGTCTAGATCCTTTACTTTACCTTTGAGTACTAATATCCTATTTTCTTTTTAACTCATTCTATGTATAAGGCTTTCTTTTGAGTTTTCTAGTTGAGGTACTGGGGTTTTGATTCCATCTTCATTTCAGCTTGAGTCCTTTTCAACTTTTTATATCTCTTTACTGAATTCCATTTTCAGATTCTAGATTGCCTTGTCATTTCTATCAGCCTATGTTTCTTGGACATCACTCCAACATTGTTCTACTAAGTTCTTTCTCCATGATTTTTTGTTTGCTTTTTTCAATATATGCTTTTATTTAAATTAGAAACAGGCATGCTTCAAATGTTAATCCCAGCTCCCTCTCCCACCCCTCCTCCCTTGTCCCTCCACCAGCTCCCCTCAGCACCCAGCCCAATCCCCACATCATTCCCCAGGGAGGGTGCGGCCCTCCTTGGGGAGATCTCCAGAGTCTGCCATTAGCTGACCGGACAAGGGGGAGTTCTTGAACCCCAGACTGATGGCTGAGAGGCCAACTGGGGACTGATCCAGACTCCATGAATGTAGTGTCAGTAGGGAGGCCTCAGAAATCTCTGGGGCCATGGGTAGGAGATTAGTGTTCACCATGGCATATGAATGAACTTTGGGAGCCCATTCCACAGGAGGGATGCTTTCTCAGCCTGGACTCATGGGGAAGGGCCTAGGTCCTGCCCTGGATGAAATGACAGACTCTCTACGATTTTTAAAAAATTATTTTCTCATATGTTGCATCCTGACCACAGTTTCCCTTCCCTCCTTTCCTCCCAGTCCCCCTCCACCTCACTTCTCTCCCAGATCCACTCCTCCTCTATTTCCCTTCAGAAAAGAACAGGCCTCCTAAGGATATCAAACAAAAACAGCATAACAAGTTACAATAAGACTAGGCACATGCCCTCATATCAAGGCTGGATGGGGCAACACAATAGAATGTAAAAGGTCCTAAAGGCAGCCAAAACAGTCGGACCTCTGCTCCCGTTGTGAGGAATTCCACAAAACACCAAGCTATACAACCATAGCATATATGCAGAGGACCTAGGTCAGACCCATGCAGGTTCCTTGATTGTCGATTCAGTCTCTGTGAAACCCTATGAGCCCTGCTTAGTCGATTCTGTGGGCTGAGTTCCCCGGTGTCCTTGACTCCGCTGGGGCCTACAATCTTTCCTCCCCCTCTTCCATGGGATTCCCTGAGCTCCACCTAGTGTTTGGCTATGGGTATCTGCATCTGCTCCTATCAGTTGCTGGGTGGAGCCTCTCTGATGATGATTATGCTAGGTTTAGGTCTACTTCTGTAACCAAGCAAGAATTCTAGTGGTGGGGGTGGGAAATACCAAATCGGCCACAATACCTTCAACCTAAAGTTTGTCCTACCTGCAACATGCTCTGGGATAAAGATGGCACATAACTTGTGGGAGTGACCAACTAATGATTGGTCCAATTTGAGACCTTCACCAGGAGAGGGATCCCAGGCCTGACACTGCCTTGAAGACCAGAAACTAGGAGCTGGATAGCCCAGAGATCTAGAAAAGAACCAAACATGATTGGAAAAAATTCAATGAAATGATTCCCAATGATATTCTGCTTTTTCCTTAATTTCATAAAAATATTTCTTTGTCTTCCTTAAAATGCTTGCATTATTTGATGAAGTTTATGGTTGTTCTTTTAAATCTGTGTTTTGGTGTTCATCTAAGTACTTCTCATTGGCAAACATTTCTATAGGACTGTTAGGTTTTTGAAGGAGGATATTAGCTTGCCCCTTCATATTGTTGGTATTTTTACTATGATATCTGAGCATGTGGACTGTTTTTCTGTGTCTGATATGGACAGAGAAGTTTGGGGCAGAAGAGAGGATGTGTGAGCCGGCTGTGTCTAGATGTTGGAAATGGCTTGGGCAGAATGAAGTCATATGGGCAGAGGAGACTAGGGCTGGTGGTCAAGATTTGTAACCTGGTCCAAGTCTGGAGTGTGGGACATATCGGGCTAGGTTGAAGGGTTGAATTTAGCTTGGTTGATGCCTATATATTGGAAGCAGGTGGGGGCAGGTCCTGGTGGAAGACTTTAGTTTGCTTGGGGCACAGACAAGGGTGTCAGACTAGGTCAGGACACTGAGTATGGAACCTGGCCTAGTTCTGGAGGTTTGAGGAAACTGTGTAGAGTGGGAGATTCAGACAGACTCACTGCAGTAAACCCTGTAGGAGGAGGCTCAGGATCTTTCTGGGTAAAGAGGTTTGTGACATCTATCATTAAGTTTTTCTGAGTGTTCATATCCTACATTTTATCCTGCTCCCACCTGGTCCCTCTAGGATTAATTTTTTAATAGAGCTGTTTTTGCACTGATTAAGACAGGTGACCAGGTTTTTTCCCTTGCTTTCTTGGGACTGCCTTGCCCCCTTTTGCCACCACTGCAGGTTGCCATACTGAAGAGATACAAAATAAACCCACTAATAATATAAACACCTAACATTTAATTGCTTATTCAACATGTGTGAGCTACTACACTAAGTTTTAATATGGATTTCTCTGTGTGCTTTTATTTTTACTACAACATATTTTGATTATATTCTTTATCCAAATTCCTCAATTCATTCCTCCCTCCATACCCACAAAGTAGCATGCTTTCTCTCTCTTATAAAACATTTAAATCATAAATGAAACCAAATTACAAATGGTACAAATACACACACACATATATATACACACTCACACACAGATAGTGACACAGACAGACAGACAGCACACACACAGAGAGAGAGAGAGAGAGAGAGAGAGAGAGAGAGAGAGAGAGAGAGAGAGAGAGAGAGAGAGAGAGGAGTTTTGTATTAGCTAACTACTTCTGAGCATGGGGCCTGCCCAGATTCTGGCTGATATAACGAGTGTCACTCTGTTTAAGAAAACTGATTTTCCCTCTTTCAGCCACTATGAATTGCAAAAAGCTTCTCTACATGCTTTTAAAAATCACATATATAAGAACATATAAAACTCAACCAATGAAATTTTAACACTGTATGCTTGAGTAAATCAAGAGATATTGTCACAAATGGTATTGAAATCCTGTACAAAAGAGGCTGGAAGTGAAAGAGCAGAAGGTCGAGGAAAGCTTGGGTAACATAGTGAGATCCTGTGTCTAAACAAACAAAAGGCTCCAAAAGAAATGGAGGAAGGAGTAGATGGAAAGAGGGAAGGCTAGAGTTTTTGGTGTAGAAATGCCAATGTGTTTAGGGAAGAGGATTTTTAAGTTTTTCAAAATGTGCATTGTACACATGTTATTGATACAACCAGGGCTCTGATCTGCATTATAGCTACATGCATTGTAATAAGGCTGCCAGATGAACACATATATGAACAAGGTGAGGTGTAGTTGCAAGCAGAGTTGCTTCACCAAGAACATGAACTTTGTGAAGAACCTGACCCCAGAGCTGTACACCATGGCATTGAATGAATGGTGCACCGTCAAAGCTGCTCAAAGTCTCCAAGGATGAATGATCTCCTAAGGCAATAGAAGAGGAACACATCCCCACTAACACAAAGTAAGAGGAGCTGAGCAACATCATGGCTGCCATGATGTTCTTGCCAACCAGTTCTTGCCATCCAGGTGCAAGAACTGAGTCCATGCTGCCTCTGTGAACACTGAAACACTAGAGAGCAGATCCTATTGAGCCTAAAATGATGATATATAATTTGAATGCCTTTATTTTTGTGCGTTTGTTTGTTTATGTACATGTGTGATGAAATATGGAGCTTTTACATGCTAAGAAAGCATTCTGCCATTAAAAATCAAAACCCACTCACTGATCATTCCCATAATTAAAGAAATAGGACAATTTTCATAAGTGAAACATCAAGAATTGGATTTAAAAGAGAAAGATAAGATAAGAAAACAAAACACAAATAAAATTACATTGTTCAACACCAAACCTAACTTGGAATTTCTCTTAACTTTAGAGCTCAGAAAATGGAGAGAGACAATGGAGAATTTACTCTGTCCTCTGTGAATTCTTTGAACTGTGAAGGAACTAAATAGTCATAGTAAATGAAATAAAACTCTAAAACCTTCTCAGCTAAATAGAAGTACATTAGAAAGTGACCCTGGTGCAAACAGGAGCCACCAGGAGATGAAACCATTAGTAAGTTGTAGAATACATGAGATTTAGGTACAATATTGATTAAGGAGCTTAAAGGGAAACTAGGTTTTCACATCATGGAGCTATGGATTCATGCATCAAACCAGGCATGACTAAAAGTGACAGTTACCACATGGCATACCATAGCCAGAATAAAGTACATAGCACTACCCAAGAAGTATTCTTCCTGAAAAAGATCAGTTAGAGTTTCCTAACTGAGAAAAAATTGACCCACTTTGTTCAGCAAATCAAAATAATAATTAAAACTGCATGTATGAGAGGCAAAGGGGACATCATAGGAGTGTACCTGCATGCAAATGTAGTGTCAACTATGACCTAAGAGGCCAAATGAGCAAATTCTGTATTTCATATGAATACTATAGAATATTTTTGAGGGATAGACATTATAAATTCTGATGGTTAAGGAAGAATAATTTTAAAGCCTTTATAATTTTGTGTGTGTGTGTGTGTGTGTGTGTGTGTGTGTGTGTGTGTATGTGTGGTATTTCACTCATATATGTATGTGCTTGTCACAGTGAGCATGTGGCTATCAGGGAGCAATTTTTATCTTTTTTAAATTTATTTTTAAGTTTAAATTTAGATTAGAAACAAGGTTGCTTCACAAGTCAGTTCCAGGTCCCTCACCCTTTCCCTCCCCTCCTCCCATGCCCTTCCCCCAAGCCCCCCATTATCCCCTCATTTCCCCAGAGAGGGTGAAGCCCTCCATAGGGGTGCCCATAGTCTGTCATTTCATCTAGGGCAGGGCCTAGTTCCACCCACAAGAGTTCAGGGTGAGAGTGCATCTCACATTGTAGGATAGGAGTCCAAAGTCCATGTGTATACTCAGGATGAATAGAGATCTACTGACCAAGGTTCAATAAATTATCTAGGCCTCCTCACTGATACCCCCATTCAGGGGGTCTTGATCAGTCCCATGCTGGATTCCCAGGCATCAGCCTGGAATTCAAGAGTTAACCTTTGTCAGGTCAGCTGTTTCTGGGGGTTAAACCAGCCCAGTCTTAATCACTTTGGTCATCGGTCCTCCCTCTCTGTTACTGGCTTTCTTGAGTTCAGCTCAGTGCTTAGCCATGGGAGTCTGCCTCTTCTTCCATCAGCCACTGAATGAAGTTTCTGTTTCCCAGACTCTCTGGCCATGGGATTGTAGGCTGGCACTCACCAAATCTATGTCTAAAATCCATATATTAGAGAGTACATGCCATGTTTCTCTTTTTCTGACTGGGTTACTTCACTCAGGGTGGTTTCTTCTAGTGTCATCCATTTGCCTGCAAATCTCAGGATTCCATTGTTTTTTTGTGCTGAATAGTACTCCATTGTGTAAATGTTCTACATTTTCTCTATTCACTCTTCGGTTGAGGGGTATCTAGGTTGCTTCCAAGTTCTGGCTATTACAAATAATGCTGCTATGAACATAGTGGAACACTCATCCTTGTTGTACGAATGGATATATGCCTAACAGTGGAGTTGCTGGGTCTTGTGGTAGGTTTATTCCCATTTTTCTGAGGAATCTCCATACTGATTTCCAAAGTGGCTGAACAAGTTGGCACTCCCACCAGCAATGGAGGAGTGTTCCCCTTTCACCACATCCTCTCCAGCATAAATTGTCATTGGTGTTTTTGATTTCAGCCATTCTTACAGGAGTGAGATGGTATCTCAGATGTTTCTCTGATTTCTTTTCAGCCTTTATCATCTGTATATAGTAGGACTACTAATTTTCTTGAGTTGATCTTGTAGCCTGCCACTTTGCTGAAGGTGTTAATCACCTGTAAGAGTTCCCTGGTAGAGTTCTTTGGGTCATTTATGTAAACTATCATATCATCTGCAAAGAGTGAAAGTTTAACCTGTTCCTTCCCAATTTGTATCCCTTTGATCCCCTTTTGTTGTTGTATGGCAATGGCTAGAACTTCAAGTACAATGTTGCAAAGGTAGGCAGAGACTGGATAGCCTTGTTTTATTCTTGATTTTAGTGGAATTGCATTGAGTGTCTGTCCATTTAGTTTGATGTTGGCTGTTGGTTTACTGTATATAGCTTTTATTGTGCTTAAGTATGTCCCTGTTATCCCAGATCTCTGCAAGACCTTTATCATGAAAGGGTGTTGGATTTTGTCAAAGGCCTTTTCAGCATCTAGTGAGATGATCATGTGATTTTTGTTTTTCAGCTTGTTTATATGGTGGATTACGTTGATGGATTTTCGTATGTTGAACCATCCCTGCATCCCTGGGATGAAACCTACTTGATCGTGGTGAATGATTGTTTTGATGTGTTCTTGGATCCGATTTGCCAGTATTTTATTGAGTATTTTTGCATCAATGTTCATGAGGGATATTGTTCTGAAGTTCTCTTTCTTAGTTGTGTCTTTGTGTGGCTTGGGGATCAAGGTTATTGAAGCCTTATAGAAAGAGTTTGGCAAAGACCCTTCTGCTTCTATCGTGTGGAATACTTTGAGAAGAATTGGTATAAGCTGTTCTTGGAATTTCTGGTAGAGTTCTGCACTGAGGCCATCTGGACCTGGACTGTTTTTGGTTGGGAGAATTTTGATAACTGCTTCTATTTCCATAGGGGTTATATATAGGTCTATTTAAATTGCTTATCTGTTCTTGATTTAGGTTTGGCAAGTGATAGCTATCCAGGAAGTCGTCCATTTCCTTTAAATTTTCAAATTTTGTGGAGTACAGGTTTTCAAAGTATGACCTGATGATTCTCTGGATTTCTTCAGAGTCCGTTGTTATGTCCCCCTTTTCATTTCTGATTTTGTTAATTTGCATGTTCACTCTCTGCTGATTGGTAAGTTTGGACAAAGGTTTGTCTATCTTGTTGATTTTCTCAAAGAACCAACTCTAAGCGACTTTGATTCTTTGTATTATTTTCCTAGTTTCTACTTTATTGATTTCAGCCCTCAATTTGATTATTTCCTGGCGTCTACTCCTCCTGGGGGAGTTTGCTTCTTTGTGTTCTAGAGCTTTCAGCTGTGCTGTTAATTCTCTAGCACAATTATTCTCCAGTTTCTTCATGTGGGCACTTAGTGCTATGAACTTCCCCCGTAGCACTGCTTTCAAAGTGTCCCATGGGTTTGGGTATGTTGTGTCTTCATTCTCATTGAATTCTAGGAAGTCTTTAATTTCTTTTTTATTTCTTCTTTGACACAGGAATGGTGCAGTTGTGCATTATTCAATTTCCATGAGTTTGTAGGTTTTCTGCAATTTGTGTTGTTGTTGAATTCTAATTTTAAAGCATGGTGGTCTGGTAAGATGCATGGAGTTATTACAATTTTTTTGAAGTTGCTGAGGTTTGATATGTTGCCAAGTATGTGGTCGATTTTTGAGAAGGTTCCATGTGGTGGTGAGAAGAAGGTATATTCTTTTTTATGTGGATGAAATGTTCTATAGATATCTGTTAATCCCAGTTGGGTCATTACTTCCATTAGACCCTTTGCTTCTTTGCATTGGAATTTTGGAGTCTTGCTGGTATGGAGTCTGTAGAATCTGGCGGTGTCATTTTTGTTTTTCTGTTGATGAGTGTGTTTTTGTATTGTCTCTTTCCCATCTCTTCTTTTAGTGGGTGCAGAAAGAGCCCCTTACTTGAGTTCAGCTCAGTACTTAACCAGCCACTAAATGAAGTTTCTGTTTCCCAGACTCTCTGGCCATAGGATTGTAGGCTGGCACTCCCCAGATCTATGTCTAAAATCCATATATGAGAGAGTACATGCCATGTTTCTCTTTTTGTGACTGGGTTACCTCACTCAGGATGGTTTCTTCTAGTGTCATCCATTTGCCTGCGAATCTCATGATTCCATTATGTTTTTCTGCTGA
>NW_024429188.1:6958747-7089323 GCF_017639785.1 Mesocricetus auratus
TTGTGACTGGGTTACCTCACTCAGGATGGTTTCTTCTAGTGTCATCCATTTGCCTGCGAATCTCATGATTCCATTATGTTTTTCTGCTGAATAGTACTCCATTGTGTAGATGTACCACATTTTCTCTATCCACTCTTCGGGTGAGGGACATCTAGGTTGCTTCCAAGTTCTGGCTATTACAAATAAAGCTGCTATGAACATAGTGGAACAGACATCTTTGTTATATGAATGGGCATCTTTTGGATATATGCCTAAGAGTGGAGTTGCTGGGTCTTGTGGTAGGTTTATTCCCATTTTTCTGAGGACTCTCCATACTGCTTTCCAAAGTGGCTGAACCAGTTGGCAGACTCCCTTGGTTAAGTACTGAGCTGAACTCAAGAAAGCCAGTATCAGAGAGGGAGGACTGATGATCAAAGGGATTAAGACTGGGCTCGTTTAACCCCCAGAAACAGCTGACCAGACAAAGGTTAACTCTTGAATCCCAGGCATCAGCCTGGGAATCCAGCATGGGACTGATCAAGACCCCCTGAATCTGGGTGTCAGTGAGGAGGCCTAGGTAATCTATTGAGCCTTGGACAGCAGATCAGTACCCATCCCAATTATACACACGGACTCTGGACTCCCATAGAACAATGTGAGGTGCACTCTCACCCTGAACTCTTGGGGAAGGGTCTAGGCCCTGCCCTATATGAAATGACAGACTATGGACACCCCCATGGAGGGCCTCACCCTCCCTGGGGGAATGAGGAGATAACGGGGGGGGGGATGGGGGAGGACACTGGAGGAGGGGAGGGAAAGGGAGAGGGACCTCGAACTGACTTGTGAAGCAACCTTGTTTCTTATCTAAATTTAAAATGGAAAATAAAAAAAATAATAATAATAAATAAAAAAAATTTCCTACGAATGGGTGCAGTGAGAGACACGGTGTTTTTTGCTTTATGGCAGCCCATTAGCAACTCAAGTGGAATAGACATCTTTTTAGTCTTCTGAGACCTGGTTCCTCCTTCGTGAGTGCTGTTTCTATCCTTTGTCCATGTAATCTAAGTACCCCTTTCCTCACTGATTTGGTCTCTGTATTCTGCATGATATTTATAATATCAAACCATTTGATTTGAAAAAAAAAAAGAAAGAGCCCCTTACTGGTCTGGTGGTTAGGGGACCAGAGTTCCTTTTTGGTGGGTGCTAGCAAATCAATAATCTGGTAGTTCTTCTATTCCTCGTCCTCGTTATGGTTCCTTGGGTGGAGAAGAAGACCAGGAATCTGGGGTGCTTAGCCTCCCACCTGGTCCCCTGGTCCTTTTGCTGGATCTGCTGGTTTCCTGTTCTTGTTGGTGGAAGAGAAGTCCTGGAATCTGGGGTGCTTGGCTCGTGCCGGGATTGGAAGCTCTGTGCAGTTCCCAGGCAATCCCCAGGCACTGGAATGCAGGCCCGGATGCATTTTCTGGGGGTACCATGCATATCTCTCTTAGGTTCCTCACTGTTTGCCAGACTCTCTGGCAATGGGATTGTAGGCTGGCAGTCCCCTGCTTCATGTCTAAAATCCATATATGAGTGACTACATAGCATGACTGTCTTTTTGTGACTGGGTTACTGTAGGGGTGAGCCCACAAAACTATCTGCCCAAAAGGGCAGAGATAGGGAGATTAGCACAGGTGAGGATAAAAGGAAGAAAGCCCTCTTTGGAAGCCTGCCATGTTTCTTACCTTTCAGCTTGTGTGTAATTTCTTTCTCTTGTAAATAAATATATTATATTCCATATTGCATTGACCTCCTTTGTTAGGTTACCTTACTCGGGGTGGTTTCTTCTAGGGCCATCCATTTTCCGGCAAATTTCAAGATCCCATTTTTTCCCCCGCTGAGTAATACTCCATTGTGTAAATGTACTACATTTTCTCTATTCACTCTTCAATGAGGAGCATCTAGGTCTGTTTCCACATGAAGTTAAGAATTGCCCTTTTAAGATTTGTGAAGAAATCTGTTGAAATTTTGATGGGGATTTCATTGAGTCTATAGATTGCTTTTGCTAGAATGACCATTTTTACTATGTTAATACTATGATACATGACCATAGGAAACCGTTTCATCTTCTGATATCTTCTTAAATTTCTTTATTCAATGACTTGAGGTTTTTGTCACACAAGTCTTTCACTTTTTTGGTTAGAGTTACCCCAAGATATTTTATATTATTTGAGGCTATTATGAAACGTGTTGTTTCCCTGATTTGTTTCTCAGTCTGATTTTCATTTGTACATAGGAGAACTACTGGTTTCTGTGAGTTAATTTTGTATCCTGCCAATTTACAGTTTATCAGCTGTAGGAGTTCCCCAGAGGTGTTTTTAGGGTAACATATATACTGTCATACCATCTGCAAGTAAAGTTATTTTGACTTATTCCTTTCCAATTTGTATCTTCTTTATCTCCTTCTGTTGTCTTTTTACTATAGCTAAGACTTCAAGTACTGTATTGAATAGATGTGGAAAAAGTAGACCTCCCTGCCTTGCTCCTGATTTTACTGCATGCAATTGCTTTGAGTTTCTCTCTGTTTAGATTGATGTTGGCTGTGGAGTTGCTGTAAACTGCCTTTATTATATTGAAGTGTGTCTCTTATATCCCTAATCTCTTTGGGTCTTTTATTTAAATTAATAAATTATTTATAATTGAATATATTTATCAATTTATATATGTTGAGCATCTCTGGAGTGAAGCCTACTTGATCATGGAGAATGATCTTTTTGATGTGTTTTTGGATTCTATTTGAATTTATTTTACTGAGAATTTTTGCATCTATGTTCATAAGGAAAGTTGGTTTATAATTTCTTTCCTCATTGGATCTTTTTTTTTTCAGTTTTTTTGTGTATTTTTTTATTTTAATTTTAAATAGCTTGTTTTACATGTCAATCCCAGTTCCCTCTCCCTCCCCTCCTCCCGCACTCCCCTTCCACCCTCCCTCCCACCCTATTGCCAAATCCTTCCACATAGGGGATGTCTAGAGTCTATCATTTTACTCTTGGTAGGGTCAAGGTACTCCCCTAAGAGTCCAGGCTGAGAGAGCATCTCTCTTTGTGCTATAGGCACATGAAGACAGATTGTATACCAGGGATAGACACTGATCCACAGCTCAGGACCCCATAGGTTGCCCAGGCCTTCTCACTGACACTCACATTTGGGGGTCCAGATCAGTCCCATGCTGGCCTCCCCACTGTCGGTCTGGGGTCCAAGAGCACTCCCCTGTTCAGATCAGCTGTCTCTGCTGGTTTTGCCAGCCCATTCTTTGCCAATTTGCTCATCATTCCTCTCTCTCTGTCACTGGGTTCCTTGGGTTCAGTTCAGTGCTTAGCTGTGTGTTTGCCTCTGCTTCCATCAGTCCCAGGATGAAGGCCCCCGGATAGTTATAGACATCAAGTTCATTATCAGGAATGGGCATTCGAGGTGGTCCCTCCACTATTGCTTAGCTTGCCAATTGATGTTATACCTTTAGATCACTCGAGGTCACTCTGGTGCCTGATCTGTCTTCGATCCTATGATTCCCTCTTCCCCCTATTCTACCCCCACCCCCTCAACTTCCTGTTCCCCCATGACCAACTCCCTTCCTCTTTACCCCCTCTATTCTTCCCAGGTCCCACTACCCCCCCCCTTGCCCTGTTCCCCATCAATTCAGAGGATCTTGTCTCCATCCTCTTCTCTTGGGTACTATGCATATATGCATATCTTTTAGGTTCTTTCCTGTTTCCCAGACTCTCTATCTGCGGGAGTGCAGACTGGCACTATCCTGATCCATATCTAAAATCCATATATGAATGAGTACATACCATGTTTGTCTTTTTGCGACTGGGTTACCTCACTCAGGATGGTTTCTTCCAGTGCTATCCATTTCCCTGCGAATTTCAAGATTCCATTGTTTTTTTCTGCTGAGTAATACTCCATTGTGTAAATGTACCACATTTTCTCTATCCACTCTTCAGTTGAGGGGCATCTAGGTTGCTTCCAGGTTCTGGCTATTACAAACAATGCTGCTATGAACATAGTGGAGCAGATGACCTTGTTGTATGAACCTGCCTCATTTGGATAAATGCCTAAGAGTGGAATTGCTGGGTCTAGTGGTAGATTAATTCCCATTTTCCTGAGGAATCTCCATACTGATTTCCAAAGAGGCTGTATGAGTCGGCATTCCCACCAGCAGTGGAGGAGTGTTCCTCTCTCTCCACATCCCCTCCAGCATAAATTGTCTTCGGTGTTTTTGATTCTAGCCATTCTGACAGGAGTAAGATGGTATCTCAGAGTTGTTTTGATTTGCATTTCCCTGATGGCTAAGGATGTTGAGCACTTTCTTAAGTGTCTCTTGGCCATTTTAGCCTCCTCTACTGAGAATTCTCTATTAAGCTCTGTACCCCACCTTTCAAGTGGATCCTTTGGTGTTTTGGAGACTTGTTTCTTGAGTTCTTTGTAAATTTTGGAGATTAGCCCTCTGTCACATGTAGGGTTAGTGAATATCTTTTCCCATTCTGTGGCCTGCCTTTTTGTCTTTTTGATTGTGTCCTTTGCCTTACAGAAGCTTTTTAGTTTCAGAAGGTCCCATTTGTTAAATGTTGATCTCAGTGCCTGTGCCACTGGTGTTATGTTTAGGAAGTGGTCTCCTGTACCAACTCGTTGAAGAGTATCTCCCACTTTCTCTTCTAAAAGTTTCAGTGTGGCTGGATGTATGTTGAGATCTTTGATCCATTTGGACTTAAGTTTTGTACAAGGCGATAAACATGGATCTATCTGCAGTCTTCTGCATACCACAACCCAGTTATGCCAGCACCATTTGTTGAAGATGCTTTCTTTTTTCCACTGTACAGTTTTAGCTTCTTTGTAAAAAATCAGGTGTTCATAGGTGTGTGGGTTAAAATTAGGGCTTTCGATTCGGTTCCATTGGTCTACCTGCCTATTTTTGTGCCAATACCAAGCTGTTTTCAGGACTATAGCTCTATAATAGAGCTTGAAGTCAGGTATGGTGATGCCTCCTGAAGTTCCTTTATTGTATAGGGATATTTTGGCTATCCTGGGCCTTTTGTTTTTCCATATAAAGTTGATTAATGTTCTTTCCAGGTCCTTGAAGAATTGTGATGGAATTTTGATAGGGATTGCATTGAATCTATAGACTGCTTTTGGCAAGATTGCCATTTTTATTATGTTGATCCTACCAATCCAAGAGCATGGGAGATCTTTCCATTTTCTGGTATCTTCTTTGATTTCTTTCTTCAAAGACACAAAGTTCTTGATATACAGGTCTTTCACTTCCTTGGTTAACATTATCCCCAGATATTTGGTGCTGTTTTTGGCTATTGTAAAAGGTGATGTTTCTCTGATTTCTTTCTCAGTCACTTCATCATCTGTATATAATAGGGCCACTGATTTTTTTGAGTTTACCTTGTATCCTGCCACATTGCTGAAGGTGTTTATCAGCTCTAGGAGTAACCTTGCGGAGTTTTTTGGGTCACTTATGTAAACTATCATATCATCTGCAAATAATGAATGTTTGACTTCTTCTTTTCCTATTTGTATCCCCTTTATCTCCTTTTGTTGTCTTATTGCTGTAGCTAGAACTTCAAGTACAATATTGAAGAGATATGGAGAGAGTGGACAGCCTTGTCTTGTTCCTGATTTTAGAGGAATTGCTTTGAGTTTCTCTCCATTTAGTTTGATGTTAGCTGTTGGTTTACTGTATATTGCTTTTATTATATTCAGGTACGTTCCTGTTATCCCTGATCTCTCTAGGACCTTTATCATGAAGGGGTGCTGGATTTTGTCAAAGGCTTTTTCAGCATCTAGTGAGATGATCATGTGGTTTTTCTTTCGCAGATTGTTAATATGGTGGATTACATTGATAGATTTTCTAATGTTGAACCATCCCTGCATTCCTGGAATGAAGCCTACTTGATCATGGTGGATGATTTTTCTGATGTGTTCTTGAATCCGGTTTGCAAGTATTTTATTGAGTATTTTTGCATCAATGTTCATGAGGGAAATTGGTCTATAGTTCTCTTTCTTAGTTGTGTCTTTGTGTGGCTTGGGTATCAAGGTAATTGTAGCCTCGTAGAAAGAGTTTGGCAGTGAGCCTCCTGCTTCTATAGTGTGGAATACTTTGACGAGTATTGGAATGAGCTCTTCTTTGAATTTCTGGTAGAATTCTGCACTGAAGCCATCTGGGCCTGGGCTTTTTTGTTTGGGAGACTTTTGATGACTGCTTCTATTTCATTAGGGGTTATAGGTCTGTTTAGATTATTTATCTGTTCTTGATTTAGTTTTGGCAAGTGATATCTATCCAGGAAATTGTCCATTTCCTTTAAATTTTCAAATTTTGTGGAGTACAGATTTTCAAAGTATGCCCTGATGATTCTCTTGATTTCCTCAGAGTCCGTTGTTATGTCCCCTTTCTCATCCCTGATTTTGTTAATTAGCATGTTCTCTCTCTGTCTTTTGGTTAGTTTGGACAGAGGTTTGTCTATTTTGTTGATTTTCTCAAAGAACCAACTCTTTGTTTCATTGATTCTTCTCAATGTTTTCCTGGTTTCTACTTGATTGATTTCAGCCCTCAATTTGATTATTTCCTGGCGTCTGCTCCTCCTGGGGAGTTTGCTTCTTTTTGTTCTAGAACATTCAGCTGTGCTATTAATTCTCTAGTATGACTGTTCTCCAGTTTTTTCATGTGGGCACTTAGTGCTATAAACTTTCCTCTCAGCACTGCTTTCAAAGTGTCCCATAAGTTTGTGTATGTTGTGTCTTCATTCTCATTGAAATCGAGGAAGTCTTTAATTTCTTTTTTATTTGTTCCTTTACCCAGGGATGGTGCAATTGTGCATTGTTCAATCTCCATGAGTTTGTAGGGTTTCTGCGATTTGTGTTATTGTTGAATTCTAATGTTAATGCATGGTGGTCTGATAAGATGCAGGGGTTATTCCAATTTTTTTGTATCTGTGGAGATTTGCTATGTTTCCTATTATGTGGTCAATTTTAGAGAAGGTTCCATGTGGTGCCGAGAAGAAGGTATATCCCTTTGTATTTGGGTGGAATGTTCTATAGATGTCTGTTAAACCCAGTTGGGTCATAACTTCTATTAATTCTTTTGTTTCTTTGTTAAGTTTCTGTCTGGAGGTCCTATCTAGCGGTGAGAGCGGAGTGTTGAAGTCTCCTACTATTAGTGTGTGAGATTTTATGTGCATTTTGAGCTTTAGTAATGTTTCTTTCACGAATGTAGGTGCCTTTGTATTTGGGGCGTAGATATTTAAAATCGAGACTTCGTCTTGATGTATTTTTCCTTTGATGTATATGAAGTGCCCTTCTTCATCTCTTTTGATTGATTTTAATTTGAAGCCTAATTTGTTAGATATTAGGATTGCTACGCCCGCTTGTTTCTTGGGGCCGTTTGATTGGAAGATCTTTTCCCAGCCCTTTACTCTGAGATAACGTCTGTCTTTGGTGTTGAGATGTGTTTCTTGTATGCAGCAGAAGGAAGGGTTCTGTCTTCGTATCCATTCTGCTAGTCTGTGTCTTTTTATAGGTAAGTTGAGGCCATTGACATTGAGGGATATTAATGACCATTGATTGGTGATCCTTGTTTGCGCTTGATTTATTGTTAGTGAAGTTATTTTGTGTAGTTTCTCCTCCCTTTTTCTTTTAGTGTTTTGTAAAGTATGATTCTATATTGCCTGTGTCTTTGTGAATGTAGTTATCTTCCTTGGCTCTAGGTTTTCCTTCTAGCATTTTCTGTAGAGCTGGATTCATGGATACGTATTGTTTAAATCTGGCTTTGTCATGGAATATTTTGTTTTCTCCATCTATGGTAATTGAGAGCTTTGCTGGATATAGTAGTCTGGGCTGGCATCCTTGTTCCCTTAGCGTTTGTAGGACATCTGACCAGGATCTTCTGGCTTTCATCGTTTCCATTGAGAAGTCAGGTGTAATTCGGATAGGTCTGCCTTTATATGTTACTTGGCCTTTTTCTTTAGCTGCTCTTAATATTTTCTCTTTGCTCTGTAGGTTTGATGTTTTGATTATTATATGGCGAGGTGACTTCTTTTTCTGGTCAAGCCTATTTGGTGTTCTGTAAGATTCTTGTACTTTCATGGGCATATCTTTCTTTCTTTATGTGGGTTAGGCGTCAAGGTAATTGTGGCCTCTTAAAAAGAATTAGGCAATGTCCCTTTTGTTTCAATTTTGTGAAATAATTTAAGGAGTATTGGTAGTAATTTTTCTTTGAATGTTTGGTAAAACTCTTTGTTGAATCCATCTTGCCCTGTGTTCTCTTTGTTTGGAAGACTAATTGCCACGTCTCTAGGTTTTTCATCTGGTGTTATGAGTCTGTTTAATTTGCTTATGTGTTCTTGGTTTTACTTTGGCAAGAGGTATACATTGAAAATAATCTCCACATATTCTTATTTGGTGAAGTACATGTTTCTATAGTACGTCCTTGTAATCCTCTGTATTTTTTTTGCTGTATTTTGTTATGTTCCTCATTTTCATTTCTAATCTTGTTAATTTGGACATTAACCCTTTAGTTGATGGGGATAAGGGTTTATCAATCTTACTGATTTTCTTAAAGGGCCAACTCTGTTTTATTAATTCTTGTAATTTTTTGTTTCTATTTTGTTGATTTTCAGTCCTGAGTTTGATTATTTCTCATCAAATACTCCTTTTGGGTGTAGTTTCTTATTTTTGTTCTGGAGCTTTTCAGGTGTGGTGTTAAGTTGCTAGTATGAGATCTCTCAAATTATTTTTATGTAGGCACTTAGTGTTATGAACTTGCCTCCTTGAGGAGTCTTCATTGTGTCCCATAAGTTTGGGTATGATGTCCATTCATTTCCATTTAATTCTAGAAAGTCTAATTTCTGTCTTAACCCATTTTCCATTCAGTAGAGTTGTTTAGTTTCCATGAGTTCATAAGCCTTCTGTTGTTGATGTTCAGTCTTAATCTATGGTATTCTGATAGGATTCAGGTGGTTATTTCAATTTTCTTGTGTCTGTTGAGTCTTGCTTTATGACAGAGTATGTGGTCAAATTTAGAGAAAGTTCCATGAAGTGGTGAGTAGAAGGTATATTCTTTTGTGTTTGGGTGAAATGTTCTGTAAATATCTGTTAGGTCCATTTGGTTTATAACAGCATTTTGCTTCAGCATTTCTCTGTTTAGTTTTGTCTCCATGACTTGTCTATTGGCAATAGCAGGGTATTAAAGTCTCCCACTATCATTGTGTGAGGGTCAATATGAGATTTAAGCTATAGTAGTTTCTTTTATGAACTTGACTGCTCTTGTGTTTGGGTATAGATGTTCACAATAGCAGTGTCTTCTTGGTGGGTTTTCCTTTGATGAGTATGTAGTGTTCTTCCCTGTCTCTTCTGATTAGTTTTGGTTTGAAGTCTATTTTTTCAGATAATAAAATGCCTACACCAGCTTGTTCCCTGGGGTCATTTGTTTGGAATATCTTTTTCCAATACTTGACCCTGAGGTGATGTCTATCCTTGAGGTTAAGGTGTGTTTCTTGGATACAACAGAATTGTGGATACTGTTTTCCTATTCATTCTGTTAATCTGTGTCTTTTTTATTGGGAAATTGAGACTATTGGTATCAATGAATAGTGCTTTATTGATTATTTTGGTAATGGTGGTGGTGCTACTGGTGGTGATGTGTGCATGCGTGCATGTGTCCTTTCCTTTGATTTGCTGGTCTGGAGTTATTTATTCCTGTGTTTTCTTGGATGTGGTTATCTTCTTTAGATTGGAGTTTTTCTTCTATTGCCTTCTGTAGGGCTGAATTTTGTAGATAGATATTGCTTAATGTTTTTTTTTTCCATCTATTGTGACTGAAAATTTTTCTGGACCTAGGAGTCTGGGCTGGTATTTGTGGTCTCTTAGAATCTGGAATGCATCTGTCCAGTTCTTCTGGCTTTCTGATTCTCCATGGAGAAGTCAGGTGTAATCTAATACATCTGCCTTTATGTGTTAGTTGATCTTTTCCCCTTGCAACTCTTAATATTCTTTCTTTCTGTATCATGCTTTGATTGTCATGTGCTAAGGGAACTTTCTGTTTTGATTCTGTCTATTTGACACCTCCTTCTTTATGTTAGGGAAATTTTCTTTTACAATTTTGTTGAAAATTTTTCTGGGCCTTTGACCTGGGTCTCTCCTCCTTCTACTATTCCTATAATTCTTAAATTCAGTCTTTTCAGAGTGTCCCAGATTTCCTGTATGTTTTCCCCTGTGTGTGTGTATGTATGCATGTGTATATATATATACATATATATATAATATTTTCTTTGACTGAAGTATCCATATCTTCTATCATGTTTTCAATGCCTGAGATTCTCTGCCATCTCTTGTATTCTGCTGCGGAAGACTACCTCTGTGGTTCCTGTTCAAGCTCCTAATTTTTTCATTTCCAGATTTCCCTCATTTTATATTTTCTTTGTTGGGTCTATTTCCACTTTCAGATCTTGAATGGTTTTATTCATTTTCTCCCAGTGTTTGTATTTTTATAGGTTTTTTAAAGGGGTTCATTTATTTCTTCTTTAAGGACCTCTATAATATTCACAAAAAGTATTTTAATGTCTTTGTCTCATGCTTCAGCTATGTTGGAATACTCAGAGCCTGCTGAGGTAGGGGTTCTGGACTCTAGTAAAGACATTGTGCCCAGATGTTATTGATTGTGTTTATATGCTGGCATCTAGGAATCTGGGTTTGGGAACGTTGTGATTCTAGGTGCTGATGTCTATCTTGTCTTTGTTAGGTGGATCTTTTGTTTCTTGGTTTCTGTTTCCTCTCTGGTTCTTAGGAGTGTGTGGTGGCTGTGTGTTACCTGGTTACTTGGTAGGGAATTTATCTGGGATCCTGACAGGTGTGGCTACTGGGGGTTCCTGGAAAATGTGTTTCTAGGTTTTAAGAGCTGATGCTTAGAAATGGGGATAGGCTTTGAGGGGATGGGTGAGGGAGTCCATAGGAAGGAGTAAAGCAGGGTGCTCCACCAGTATCTGCTTCATCCCCTGGGAATGGGAGCAGACTGTGAGGAGAAGGAATAACAGGTAGTCTGCTATAGAACTTGGGATAAAACTGGAGGGTTGGGTATGGAGGAGAGGAGGAAAAATTGAGATCTGAAACTTGCCTACCTGCTTCACTGACCTACTTGCTTCTCTGGCAGACTTGGCTGGAGGGTTCCTAAAGAATGCCTGGTGGAGTTGTAAGGATAAAGCAATGAGTGGGGTAAAGTATGTTTGGAAGGGAAGATCTATATGATCCCTGGAGATAAGCGCGGGGTGGGAACGGAGGATGCTCTAGGTTTTCTGCAACAAAACTGGGGATAGGACCGGGGGATTGTATTTGAGGAGCAGAAGGAAGGTGAAGATCTGCAATTAGCCTACCTGCTTCTCTGGCTGGAGTGGGCTACGGGTTCCTAGGGAATGCCATGCCTATATCTTGAAGTGTTTCCCTGTTTTACTTGTTTTCATCTAGCAGTTTCACTGTTTAGGCTTTTATTTTAAGGTCTTTGATTCCATTTTAGTTGAGATATGGGGATGGTGATTCTAGGTGCTGATATCTATCTTGTCTTTGTTAGGTGGATCTTTTGTTTCTTGGTTTCTGTTTCCTCTCTGGTTCTTTTTTATCATTTTTTATTTTAATTTTAAATATCTTGTTTTACATGTCAATCCCAGTTCCCTCTCCCTCCCCTCTTCCCGCACTCCCCTTCCCCCTCCCTCCCACCCTATTGCCAAATCCTTCCACATAGGGGATATCTAGAGTCTGTCATTTTACTCTTGGTAGGGTCAAGGCACTCCCCTAAGAGTCCAGGCTGAGAGAGCATCTCTCTTTGTGCTATAGGCACATGAAGACAGTTTGTATACCAGGGATAGACACTGATCCACAGCTCAGGGCCGCATAGGTTGCCCAGGTCTTCTCACTGACACTCACATTTGGGGGGTCCAGATCAGTCCCATGCTGGCCTCCCCACTGTCGGTCTGGGGTCCAAGAGCACTCCCCTGTTCAGATCAGCTGTCTCTGCTGGTTTTGCCAGCCCATTCTTTGCCAATTTGCTCATCATTCCTCTCTCTCTGTCACTGGGTTCTTTGGGTTCAGTTCAGTGATTAGTTGTGTGTTTGTCTCTGCTTCCATCAGTCACAGGATGAAGGCTCCCGGATGGTTATAGACATCAAGTTCATTATCAGGAATGGGCATTCGAGGTGGTCCCTCCACTATTGCTTAGCTTGCCAATTGATGTTATACCTTTAGATCACTCGAGGTCACTCTGGTGCCTGATCTGTCTTCGATCCTATGATTCCCTCTTCCCCCTATTCTACCCCCACCCCCTCAACTTCCTGTTCCCCCATGACCAACTCCCTTCCTCTTTACCCCCTCTATTCTTCCCAGGTCCCACTCCCCCCCACCCCTCGCCGTGTTCCCCATCCATTCAGAGGATCTTGTCTCCATCCTCTTCTCTTGGGGAGCAGGAAGATTGATTCAGTGGAAGAATAGAGGACAGCAGGATGAGAGATACCATAATAGAGGGAGACATTATTGGATTGAGAAGCGATCAGGCACTAGTGAGATTTTCAGAGATCTAAAAGGATGACACCAACTGGCTACAAGGCTACCTTAAATGCCCTCCCCCAATAATGAGATTGATAACTACCTTATATGCCAGCCTAGAGCCTTTATCCAGTGGCTGATGGAAGCAGACGAAGACACCCACAGCTAAACACTGAACTGAATTCCTGGAACCAAGTTGCAAAGAGGGAGGAGTGATGAGCAAAAGGGTTAAGACTTGGCAGGTGAAACACACAGAAACAGCTGACCTGAACAGGAGGGAGCTCATGGACCCCAGACTGAGGGTTGACTGGCCAGCATGGGACTGATCCAGACGCCCTAAATATGGGAGTCAGTGAGGAGTCCTCGGCATTCTTTGTGGCCTTGGGCAATAGGTCAGCATTTATCCCTGGCATCCAGGTGGAATTTGGGAGCCCATTCCATGTAGAGGGATGCTGTCTCAGCCTGGACACATAGGAGAGGGCCTAGGCCCTGCCTGTCCTGGATGATATGACAGACTTTGAAGATCCCCCATGGAAGGCCTCACCCTCCAGGAGAGCGGAGGGAGCATGGGGTGGGGTGTTGGTGTGGGGCGGGAGAGGAGGGGAGGTAGATGGAGCTGGGATTGACATGTGAAGCAAGCTTGTTTCCAATTTAAATTAAAAAATAATAATAATTTAAAAAAGAAAGCAGGCAGAGAAAGCCATGATAAGTAAGCCAGTTAACAGCAACCCTTCATGGCCTCTTCATTGGCTCCTACCTCCAGGTTCCTGTCCTGTTTGTGTTTCTGTCTTCGCTTCCTTTGAAGATGAACTGTGATGTGAAAACATAAGCTAAATTACCTCCCTCCCCCGAGTTTCTTTAATCATATTGTTTTATCACAGCAGTAGAACCCTAACTAAGGCAACACCTTTATTAAAAATTGGAAAGCTGTAGCTGTGTGCATTTATTTCTAGGTCTCCTATTTCTGTTTAACCTGACTGTGTATTCTTGTGCCAGTACCATGCTGTTGTTGTTTCTATGGATCGGTAGTTTAATTTAAACTTAGATATTGTGATACCTCTAGCATTGTTCTTTCTGATTACTTTGGGTATTTGTTGTCTTTGGGGTTTACATATGAATTTAGAATTTTTTCTTGTTCTGACAGTATGTCACTGGAATTTTGTAAGGATTGTATCAAATCTGTAGACTGCTATTGTTAGCCTTTGTAGTTGTTTTCTCAATCATGTACCTAAATTACAAAACATAGACATTGAAAATTGTTACAGAATTCATCTCTAATTTAGAGACCCATTTTATTTTCATTTAACCTACTCACAAATTGTCCTACATTTACTAGGAAGTTTTATACACATATAATAAAAGTTATTTGATACATATCAATTTTCTTCTTGGCTGTGTAAGCTGAATAAACAGCTATATGACAATATAATTATGTTAGTTTGTTGAGCTTCAAGAGCATACATAGTATTATTTATACATTACAATACCATTAGAAGCAAGTGATGAGCCCCCTCTTCTAGTTGTATTAGTCCAGTGTTGTTATTACAGTTTGTAGAGTATACAGGAAAGAGATTCAGTCATGAATCCTAAAGGTTCTCCTAAATATTATGTGCTAACTTTGCTCTGGAAGCTTATATATCTAAGAAGATTATATAATCTAATAGACAGACAATAAGCTTAGATATTTAAGAGAATCTACACACTTCTGCATATGGAAAGTAAGTTAGGGTTCATAGACAAGTATATGTTTATATGCCTACATAAGAAATAGTATCCCCATGCCTATGAAGATACAATCAGTTTACAGAACACCAAATAGACATGATCAAGAAAAAAAGTTCCCTCAATACATAATATTCATAATACTAGACATACAGAAAGAATACTAAAAGCTGCAAAGGAAAAAGGCCAAGTAACATATAAAGACAGACCTCTCAGAATTTCACCCAACTTCTCAATGGAGACTATGAAAGCCAGAAGGTTCTGGGCAGACATTTTGCAGACACTAAGAGATCACGGATGCCATCCCACACTACTATATCCAGCAAAACTTTCAATCAGCATAGATGGAGAGAACAAAATATTTCATGATAAAACCAGGTTTAAATAATACCTATCTATAAATCCAAACATAAAGTACAAGAAGGAAAACTACAACCCAAAGAAATTAGCTGCACTCATGAAAATACCGGCAATAGATAATCCCACACCAGCAAATCCTAAAGAAGGGAAGCACACACAAATTACTGCCACCAACAACAAAACAAATAGCAGGAACTAACAATAACTGGTCATGAATATCTCTTTTTTATTTAGAAACAATCATTTTACATATCACCCCCCTTCCCTCTCCCTCCCATGACCTCCAACCCCTCCAATCCATCTCCCCAAGGATGGTGAGGCCTTCCATGGGGGATCATCGAAATCTGTCACATCATTTGAGGGAGGGCCTAGGCCCTCCTCCGTGTATCTGGGTTGAAATAGTATCCCTCATAGGGAATGCTCCCAAAGTCCATTTGTGCACTAGGGTTAAATAATGGTTCCACTGTTCGAGGTGCCATAACCTGCCAAGATCTCTTAACTGGCACCTACATTCAGAGGGTTTGGGTCAGTCCAATGCTGGTTCCCCAGATTTACAAATGGGGTCCATGTGCTCTAACTAGGTCAGGTCAGCTGTTTCTATGGGTTTCTCCAGCATGGTGTGGACTGTTTTGCTCATCCCTCCACCCTCACTACAACTGGATTCCGGGAGTATGGCTCACTGCTTAGCTGTGGGTGTCTGCTCCTGCTTCCATCAGCTACTGGATAAAGGATGTTCAGGGGGCCTAGTATGATCTCCTGTTGGTTCCCCAACTGTCAGAATGTGGTCCATGAGCTCTCACTTACTCAGGTCAGCTGTTTCTGCAGGTTTTCCCAGCATGGTCTCGGCCCCTTTGTTGGTCACTCCTCTCTCTCTGAAACTGGATTCCAGGAGTTGGGCTCAGTACTTAACTGTGGATCTCTGCTTCTGTTTCCATCAGCTACGGGATGAAGGCTCTATGATAGCATTTAAGGTAGTCATCATTCTCATAATAGAGAAAGGACACTTAAGGTATCCTCTCCACTATTGCTTAGGTCCCTAGTTGGAGTCATCCCTGTAGATCTCTGTACAATTCCCTAGTGCCAGATTTCTCTTTAAAACTATGGTGGCTCCCTCTATTGATGTGTCTCTTTTGTTGTTCTCCTCTCTTCCTCTCCCCACACACTCTTCCCGACCACTCATGTTCTCCTCCCCCCTTCTCTTCTCCCCTCCTCTTACTCCTAACTCTATTCCCCCTTCCCCATGCTCCCAATTTGTTCAGGGGCTCTTAATGATATTCGATGCTATATATGGAAAACAATATATTTATTTACCAGAAAGAGAGAGAGAGAGAGAGAGAGAGAGAGAGAGAGAGAGAGAGAGAGAGTTGCACAGACCAGGAGTTAGAAGCGTGGCTGGCTTCCAGGAGAAAAGGGAGGTTCCTTTTCCTTTCACTTCCTTTTATATATACCTGTGTCAGTTTACATGTCTCTGCCCTCATGGGCAGATAGCTTTGTGGGGTTCACTCCTACAGGCTCTTGTCTTTTCCACTTCACTGGGGGACCATGTGTGTCTTTCTTATGATCCTCCTTGTTTCCTTGCTTCTCTGGAGGTGTGGATTGTAGGCTGGTATTCCTTTGCTCTATGTTTAATATCCATATATGAGTGAATACATGCCATGTTTGTTTTTCTGTGACTGGGTTACCTAACTTAGGATGTTTTTTTCTACTTCCATCCATTTGCCTGCAAATGTCAATATTCCATTGTTTTTCCACTGAGTAGTACTCCATTGTGAAAATGTACCACATTTTCTTTATTCATTCTTCAGTTCAAGGGATCTAGACTGCTATGTACACAGTGGAACAGATGTACTTGCATGAATGTGCATCCTTTGGGGATATGCCTAAGAGTGGAACTGCTGCATCTTGAGGTAGACTGATTCCCATTTTCCTGAGAAACCACCATACTGATTTCCAAAGTGGCTATACATGTTTGTACTCCCACCAGCAATGGAGAAGCGTTCCCCTTTCTCCACATCCTCTCCAGCATAAACTGTCCTTGATGTTTTTGATTTTAGCCATTCTAGCAGGTGTGAGATGGTATCTCAGAGTTATTTTGATTTGCATTTCTCTGATGGCTAAGGATGTTGAGCAATTTCTTAAGTGTCTTTCTGTCATTTTAGATTCCTCTACTGAGAAATCTGTATTTAGTTCCACACCCAACTTTTTAATGGGATTATTTGGTGTTTGGGTAACTAGCTTCTTGAGTTCTTTGTACATTTTGGAAATCAGCCATATGTCAGGTGTGGGGTTGGTGAAGATCTTTTCCCATCTGTGGCTGCCATTTTGTCTTGTTGACTATGTACTTTGCCATATAGAAGCTTCTCAATTGCAGGAGGTCCCATTTATTGTCAATCTCAGTATCTGTGCTACTGGTATTATGATCAGGAAGCAGACATCTGTACCAATTCATTCAAGGGTACCTCCCATTTTCTCTTTTAAGTGGTTCAGTGTGGCTGGATTTATGTTGAGGTGTTTGATCCATTTGGAATTACGTTTTGTGAATGGAGATAGAAATGGATCTATCTGCAGTCTTCTACATGTCAGCATCCAGTTATGCCAGAACAATTTGATATAGATGCTTTCTTTCTTCCATTATATAATTTTAGTTTCTTTGTCAAAAATAAAGTGTTTGTAGGTGTGTGTATTAATATAGGGCTTTCAATTAGATTCCACTGGTCTGCCTGTCTTTTTGTGAATACCTAGCTGCTTTCATTACTATAGCTCTAAAATAGAGCTTGAAGTCTGGAATGGTGATGCCACGGGAAGTTCCTTTGTTGCACAGGGTTATTTTGGTTATCCTGAGGTTTTTTTTTGTTTTGTTTTGTTTTTCCATATAAAGTTAAGTACTGTTCTTTCAAGGTCTGTGAAGAATTGTGCTGGGATTTTTGAAGTGGATTTCCTTGAATCTGTACATTGCTTTTGACAAGATTGGCATTTTTACTATGTTGATCCTACACATGTAAGAGCATGGGAGATCTTTCCATTTTCTGATCTTCTTTAATTTCTTTCTTTAAAGACTCAAAGTTTTTGTCATACAGGTCTTTTACTTGATCAGTTACTGTTACCCCAACGTATGTCATGTTGTTTGTGGCTATTGTAAAGAGTGATATTTCTCTGATTTCTTTCTCAGTGCCTTTATCATCTATATATAGTAGGGCTACTGCTTTTTTGAGTTAATCTTATATCCTGCCATTTTGCCTAAGGTGTTTATCAGCTGTAGTAGTTCCCTGGTAGGATTTTTCAGGTCACTTATGTAAACTATCATATCATCTGGAAATAGTAACGGTTTGATTCTTTCCTTTCCAATTTGTATCCCCGTGAACTTCTTTTGTTGTCTTATTGCTTTAGCTAGAATTTCAAGTACCATATTGAAGACATATGGAGAGAGTGGACAACCTTACCTTGTTCCTTATTTTACAGGAATCACATTGAGTTTCTCTCCATCTGGTTTGATGTTGGCTGTTGACTTGCTGTATATTGCCTTTATCATGTTTAGATATGTTCCTCGTATCACAGATCTCTCCAAGACCTTTAACATGAAGGGGTGTTGGATTATTTTGTCTAAGGATTTTTCAGCATCTAGTGAGATAATCATGTGGGGTTTCTTTTTCAGTTTTTTATATGGTGGATTACAATGATGGATTTTCATAGGTTGAACCCTCCCTGCATCCCTGGGATGAAGCTTACTTGATCATGGTGAATGATATCTCTGATATGTTCTTAGATTCGATTTGCCAGTATTGTATTGAGTATTTTTGCATCAATATCCATGAGGGATGTTGGTCTGTAGTTCTCTTTCTTAGGTGTGTCTTGTGTGGTTTGGGTACCAAGATAATTGTAGCCTCGTAAAAAGAGTTTGGCAATGACCCTTCTGCTTCTATTCTGTGGAATAATTTGAAGAGTATTGGTATTAACTCTTCTTTGAATTTCTGGGAGAATTATGCGCTGAACTAAAACCATCAAGAATATTCCTTATTCTCGGGAACACAAGGAAACTTCTTCTAATATTGACCACATACTCTGCAGGAAAGCAAACCTCAACATATAAAAAGAAATTGGAATAACCCCCTGTATCTTATCAGATCACCATGGTTTAAAGATAGAATTCAACAGCACAAATTGTAGAAACCCTACAAACTCATAGAGATTGAACAATGCTCAATTGCATCCCTCCTGGGTCAAGGAAGGAATGAAGAAAGAAATTAAATACTTCCAAGAAATCAATGAAAATGAAGACACAACATACCCAAACTTATGGGACACTTTGAAAGCACTGCTAAGAGAAAAGTTCATAGTACTAAGTGCCCACATGAAGAAACTGGAGAATAGACATACTACAGAATTAAGAGCACAGCTGAAATCTCTAGAACAAAAACAGGCAAACTTACCCACGAGAAATAGACACCAGGTAATAGTCAAATTGAGGGCTTAAATCAATGGAGTAGAAAAAAGAAAACAATACAAAGAGTCAATGAAACAAAGAGTTAGTTCTTCAAGAAAATCAACACGATAGGTAAACCCTTATCCAAACTAACGAAAAGGCAGAAAGAGAACATAAAAATTAGTAAAATCAGAAATGAAAAGGGGGACATTAAAACGGGCCCTGAGGAAATCCAGAGAAACTTTAAAAACCTACAGTCCACAAAACTGGAAATTCTATGGGCAATGGACAATTTTCTGTACAGATATCACCTATGAAAATTAAATGAAGAACAGATAAGAAATTTAAACAGACCTATAACCCCTAATGAAATAGAAGCAGTCATCAAAAGTCTCCCAACCAAAAAAGCCCAGTGCCACAGGGATTTTTTTTCTTAATTAAGTCTTTTAAAGTGGGAAGAGCCATGTTTAATTCAGACCTTTTGAGGTGGGAAGGTACACCTTTAATCCAAATGTTTTTGAGACTGTTTCTCTGTGTAACAGTCCTGGCTGTCCTGGAACTTACTTTGAAGACCATGCTGGCCTCCAGCTCACAGAGATCCACCTGCCTCTACCTTCCAAGTGCTGGGATTAAATGTGAGTGCCAACACCACCCGGCTGTAATCCCACTACTTAGCAACTTATTAAAAATGTAAGATAAATAACAGAAATTTGAACAGAGATGTCATCTGTTGTTTTGTATTCTTTGCCCTTTTGGGGGACCTGCCACCCAACTCCCAAATAAACATATTCTGGATGTTAGTATTATATGTGAATTTCTGGCCTTAATTGACTTGCTATTTACAATTTTTCTTTACTTCAATTATCCTGTCTGTCTTTTGCCTCTGGGCTATTACCTTTCCATATATCTGTATATCTTTCTTTCATTCTATTTTATGATTTATTTTTTCAAAACAGGATTTCTTGTAGCCTGTACTGGCAGTAGATCTGCAGACCAGGCTGGCCTCAAACCCATAGAAATACACCTGACTTTACCTCCTAAATTCAGTGATTAAAGGTATGGATCACCACCACCCGGCCTTTTTTTTTTCTTACTCCATGTTTTTCTGTGTAGCTGGCCACTTCTTTTCTTGCTCCTCAGTCCTTCCTTCTCTCTTTTTCTCCTTCTGTTCATTCTTCCTGCCTACCAGCCCTGCTTGTCTTTTCTCCTGATTTGCCATTTGCCATTCTACTCTTTATTACAACAATCAGGTGTTTTAGACAGGCAGAGCAACACGCCTTTAAAAAGGTAAACAAATGCAACATAAATATGCACGACAAAAATGCATCTTTAAAGAAGTGTTCCACACCATAAACTAATATAACACGACTTAAAGAGAATATTCCACAACACAGAGATACCTGCCTGGATGATCAGTGCTGCTTATACAAGATAAACCTTAAGAAAAGAAAATTTAGGCGCCAATCACCAGCTGCTTCCTTGTGTGCCTGGTGACAGAGGCCTTAAAGCAAAAACAAAAAACAAAAAACTAACAGAGCCTCTTGCCCTTGCTTTTGACTGCCTACCAAAGCATAAATAGATGGCAAGTGGTTAATGATGAAGACATCACATACTTTGATTGCAGGATACACAAATCAGTCATTAACTGACCAAAAAATTCCCTCCCTACTCGATAATGTCCTTAGCGCTGGAAGTCTATGCAGGCTGCTGGGGGAGACAACAGGTTGGCTATTCTATCACTGGACTCTGCATGTTGCAATACTGAACTTTCAGGCAAGATGTGCCCGTTGGGGCAATAATAGTGGTAACCAACTGCTCTCTTGATAGGACCTGAGGTCTGATGTGCAGGAGTGTATTCATGTGACATATGACCAAAAACCATGGGTAAGGAAATCACAGACTCCAGGGGAGAATCTTTTGATGATGTTGACAAGTGGCCATGTTGTCAAACTGTCTTCTAGGTATTTATATTTATTTCAATGCATTTCTTCTAATCTCAGTCTTGGACAGAGAATCTTCTTATTGCATTGTGTAACAGTTAATATAGTTACTGTTCAAGATCTGTGAATCCTCAGTCACAGATAGGGCCCGTACAGCATCCCCCTCCTCAAAGTGAAGGAATTATGGTAGCAGAGAGGACACAAGGTGTTCAAAACTTGCTCTTGGGAGGCTGGGATTTGAGTGAGAAAGGATTCAGGAAGACAGCCTAGCCAGAAACAAAGCCCAACTAATGCCACATTCTTAGGAAAATACTTTCAATGGGGAAGTGCATTTGATGAGTAGTCCATTTGATGGCTAGCCTAGTTTTCCACCACAGAAGCAAGCAGCACACCTCTATGGACACTGCATCAGCTCATGGCTCCAGGTTCCTCTGCTGTTTGACTTCCTGTCCTGAATTCCCCGAGCAATGTACTATGCTGTGGAACTGTAAGGTAAAATGAACTCTTCCCTCCACATTGTTTATAATCATGGCAGTTTGTCCCATCAACTGAAAAGAAAACACACCAGTTTAGTCTTCCAGTGACAACTCTATCCTTATGAGTTTCATGTCCATCCTTCTTCTTATGTTTGTTTTTGATGAAACCAGTAATGTTATAAAGCATTGAAGAGACCCTTATCAGAGGATTTTCCATCTGCTTTTAAAGATAAGAAACTTTGGGAAACACTCAAAGTAAGGATTTTTTAGGGCAGGTGAGTACTTTTAAAACTCCCTGTCAACCATACCCCAGCTTTATGACCTGCACTACAAGCAGACAATATACACTGCCCTTCCAAACACCAAATCTGATAAGGACTGGGCAAATCAATGCTGTATTTATTATGTTTTGAAATCACCCTTTTCTTGGGGTGTTACTGGTTTTTTTTAGAAAGGTGATATCTTGGGCTCTCTTGAATCCTGTAAGTGGATTATGTCACAAAGTGAGATGTAACAAACACTGGGGGGAGGCTGGCATCCAGGATGTTCAGCGGAGGCTGGTACTGCTGTCTCCATATCTCTCACCATGTAGCATCTCATACCTGCACCCTATAAACCATTCCCACCCACCTGTGCCCCTTCCAAATGGACAAAGACACACCAGCCCTTTCTACCCCCACATCCTGTTCCAGGAAATAAAGCATCAGGAACAAGTTGAACTTCTGCATGGTTGTTAACAGTGCATATCCGTCATCTCCAGGCTGTAGGTAGACCAGTTGTCAGGCTTCCAGACCTGTACAAATCAATGCCCCTCTCTAACCAGTCCATCTACCACCCTTTCTCCCAAGAGCCCACCACAGACCACAGGAAACTCATCTGCTCAGGTTTGTTTGCTTTTATTTACGGTACCACAGGAGGATTCTGTGATAACTGTCAGTGGACTTGCCACTGTCCATGACTGGCCGTGACCGAGAATCAAGACCTCTGAGGAGGTGAGGGGTCTTGATCACACTGAGTCTCGGGGCTGGTCATGTCCCCAGTAGATTCTCTGGTGCTTGGTGAGGACTCTTCTTGTTGAGGATCACTCTTGCTCAGCTCCAAGTTAACCTGATGGTTTTGATCAGACGGCATTCCCCCACCTCTGACAACTTTTTTCAAATACCTCTCAATGAGTCTTTTCTTTGGCATCCTGTGCCGCCGGTGTCTTCTTTGCCGCTTATAAAACCTTTGAACCTGCAAGGACAGCACAATGATGATAAGCTTGTTAAGGGGACACTGGTGAGGAAAAGGTGTGGGCTGAGGAGGAAATCCATGCCAGGCCACGGAGAGACAAGAGTCCCAGGGAAGGGAAACTGCTAAATGAAGAAGAAAGGATACTTTGCTCTACTGGTCTCACATTTCCACGTCTTGCCGAAATCGGCTGACCTGCAGCTGTGCCAGGTGCGCAAGGAGAAGCCTGACTGGAAATCATGGCATTCCTTTGCTGTTCTTGTGATGTTGAAGGTCCTAAATCTTTATTAGTCTCCACTGTCTCCTCACTAACATCCATAACGGAGACCATCAGAGAGAGGTCTGATCCACAGCTCTCTGCACCCCACTGATCTAGGCTGCCAAACAATGCAGGGCCACGCCCTTCAGCCCTGATTGGTCAGCACAGCCTCACCAGCCATTATGAACCTTTCCAGCATCATATATCAGCACCTCTGACCTCTCTGGGCACTGGGCACAGGGTTGAGGGGTGGGCTTCCAGAGAAACCAGGATGTACCTGAGAAGTCAGAATGCACCACCTTGATACCTCACGAGGGAGGGGGCACTGCAATTGTAAAGGAAGAGAGTCTGTCAGGAGACAGGAGGCTCTTGGGGAGCTTCTTCAAGAGCTACTTCCCAAACAACTTTTCTTTCCTTCAGTCAATGCTCATTGCCGAGGAAGACGTGGCAGGAAGCCCCCTTCTCCAAACTCTTCCCTGTGTCACCAATACTTAGTAGATCATTCTGGTTTGTCTTTCCCTTATCCCTTAGGGAGCATTATATTATCATTCTGAAAATATTTCCAAAAGTGATTTGATCAAATTTAGGACTCCTTAGCTCGTGAATCTCCTACAAACAAACAAAACTAAGTCTTTTTTATCATTTTTTATCCTAAGAATAATAGAATAGAGGACCTGGGATTCTTCTCCTTCCTCCATTCTATTATTCTTAGATTTAGTCTTTTCATCATGTCCTAGATTTCCTGGGTGTTTTGTGCCAGGAATTTTTGGCATAAAATATTTTCTTTGACCAAAGTATCCATTTCTTCTATGATGTCTTCAATGCCTATGATTCTCTCTTCCATGTCTTATATTCTGTTGATGAAGCTTGCCTCTACCATTCCTGATCAAGTTCCTAAATTTTATTTCCAGATTTCCCTCAGTTTGGCTTTTCTTTATTGATTCTATTTCCATTTTTAGGTCATGAACATTTTTATTAATTTCCTTCCACTGTCTGTGTTTTCATAGATCTCTTTAAGGGATTTGTTCATTTCCTCTTTAAGGACCTCTATCCTATTCATAAAGTCTGTTTTAAGTTTTTTTTCTTGTGCTTCAGCTGTGTTGGAATATTCAGGGCCTGCTGTGGTACGGTGACATGTTATTATATTGGCTGTGATTGATTGTTTTTACACTGGTGTCTAGAAATTCAGGATTGGGCAGAATACAAATTTAGGTGTTGATATCTGGTCTTTCTTTGTTGGATGGGTGTTTTGTTCACTGGTTTCTGTTTTTTTTCCCTGAGGCTCTTAGGAGAGTGTAGGTTGCTGTGTGTTGCCTAACAAGCAATTCATTGGGGTCCTAATAGGTATGGCCACTGGTGGTTCCAGGTGAAACATGTTTCTGGGTATTTGAAGCTGACATTTAGGAGTGGGGATGTCCTGGGGAGGGGGTTGGGGGTTCACAGGAGGGAGCAAAGCAGGATGTTCCACTAGGATCTGCTTCGTCACCTGGGAATGGTGGTGGAGAATGAAGAGGCCACAGCAGAAGGTCTGCTAGAGAGCTGGGGATGAGACTGGGGGATGGACTTGGAGGAATGGAGGGAAAGGTGAAGATCTGCTTCCCACCCTGACATAACCTGGGGCAGTGCCTGCTGGAGTTGGGGGCTGGGACAAAGCAATTATTGGAGGTGAGGAGTTTGGAGAGGGAAAATATGTGTGATCCCCTGGAGACAGGGTGGGGGGAAGGGAGGCTGCAGCAGGTGTTCTGCAGCAGAGCAGGAGAAGAGACTGGGGGTGGGTTGCATTTAGAGGAGCAGAGGGAGAGATAGAGATCTGCGGTTAGCCTCCCTGTTTCCAAGGCTGGAGTAAAGCAATCACTGGGTCTCTTAACTACATTGTACGTGTCTCCAGCACTGATTTTCCTTTTTCGTTTGGTTCTGGTGCTTTGAGACAAAGTGTCATCTGAGCATATCCCAGCTTACCCCTCACCTTCCCTTTTCTTATCTCTCCCACCTCAAAATGGGTGTTTTAGATATACAGTTAACCAAATTCTCAATACTCGTGGATATGGGGAAACCAACAGTACTCTGAATGAAAATAAAGAAATAAACCCTTGCTAGGTATAGTGGCACACACCTTTAACCACATCTTTGGGGAATCAGAAGCAAGAGCAGCAGGAGTTTGAGGCCGGCCTGGGCTACATAGAGAATTCCAGGCCAGCCTAAGCTATAGGATACTGTGTTTCTAAAATGAAGATAACGCCTTGAGTAGACCAGTATACTAAATGTTGGAAGGAGAGAAAAGGAAAATAGAGGTCACTTTGGAGGCTCTTACCCTTGCAGGACCACTGGATCCGGTTAGTGAGAGTTAGGAATGGTGATAGTGGCATTACAGGAAGTCCATGGGGTTGAGGAAAATGGCATTGAAAAAAGAAAACATTGTTGCATGAGGGAGAGGATCATGAAAAGGGGCAGAAGCAGGGAAACAGCGCTGGGCTGTGTTGGTGGCAGCTCAAGGAAGCCCCCAGTGGAAACGATCTGCTATTGCATTAACGAAGTGAAAGGACACATTACACTGTACTTTGGCTACTTTTGGATTGCATGTTTACCGATGGCTTATGTTATTTCTTAGAATATTGAAGCACCTATCACATTCATTTAACATGTATTTTTGAACTGGTGGTGCCTCATGAAGAATATTGCCACCAGTTCCAGGCCGGTCTGGGCTACACTCACGCAGGCAAAACACCCATACAACATAACATAAAATTAAAAAAAAATCAAGCAAACAAAATCAAAACATTGTTTTAAACATCTACCATGAGGTAGTTTATGAGATGGCAGACAGAAATTACTTGAACTGGTTTCCTATACTCTTCATGTATTCTGGTTGGGGAAAGAGAACTAAAAATTACATGAATATGTAGGCAGAGGAACAGTTCCTCAACTTTTGAAGATGATGTATTCATGGTTTCACATTTCTCCAGTTAAATGGAAACCAGAAACAGGTTTGGACTTTTATTCACTAGATTAACCAGCTGTCCATTACCATGCTCTTGGATTTTTCCTTCCTCTAATGCATCCAGTAATCTATACACTCCACAAAAGGAGGCTGCCCAGATACAAGGGCTGGGGACTGAGGGATAGTCTACTGCCACGACTGCCATTGTATGCCATTGCCACAGCGTGTCGCGATTGGCCACTAGTCAGCTTCCATCCAATGCTGCTGGCCTAGCTGGCCACCTTTCCTAGTATACCGCTTTTCTCATCGGTTCTGTAGCACTGGAAGGTGTTTACCTGCCATAAACGCTCGCTCTTCCCATTCTCTAGGGTACACTCCTAGAGTAGAGCGGCATTATCTTTCAATCCTGAAATACCTTGTCTTGAGGAAAAGACTTGTCTCCAACAATATGGGGAGAGTCCATATTGGATGAATACACAGGGGTATTGTTGTTGCTGTTTTTAATTTTTCATTCAGAAAAAAATATCTCCCAAACCTCATTCACCCAAAGAAGAACACGGGTGAGATCATTTATGTGGTTCTTGGTCACTCGGCATTCATTCACTATTCTTTTGACAACAGAATCATGTTTGGGGAAATTTGTTTTTAAGACAAGTTTCTACTATCTACCACAGACCAGCCTGAAACTGAGATCCTCCTGCCTCTACCCCTTAAGTTCCAGGATTGTATGCAAACCACCATCTCTAGTGGAAGATTGTCTTGTTCTCAGGTGCTGGGGATAGAATCCAGAGCCTTGTGCATGATAGGTGGTTGCCTTACCACTGATCTACACACCCAGACCTTATTTAGGATATATACATGATAATTTCTTCTTATTGGATATAATCTGTCAGGACTGTCAGCTGTGGTACCCTGCCCTCTAGCCAAAGATGGGCTCATCCTCCAAGCCAGTTTAGATTAAGGTAGTAAGTATATCTTCAAATTCTAATGAGCATACAAATTACCTTGGAATCTCACTATAGCATAGTTTCTGAGTCAGTGGGCCCTGAGAGCCTTTAGTCCTGCTAAAGCTCCCAGGTGATCCTAATGCTACTGGTACACACATCATCTCTTGAGTACATAGGAAGTGAACAATAGCTAGTGTGCCTTGATCCAACCACGGCAACCTAAAAAACCACGTTCTTCAGTCTTCTGTTTCATTCTGTAAACTTCCTCTGTTTGTGTGTGTGTGTGTGTGTGTGTGTGTGTGTGTCTGTCTGTCTGTCTGTCTGTCTCTCTGAAAAAAACACCAAATAACCATGTTTAGTGGCTCACACCTGTCATCCAACTACATGGGTGATGGTGGCAAAATTGTTGCATGTTCAAGGCCTGCCTGGTCAAGTATTGAGTTTCAGACCAGCCTGGGTTACAGAATGAGACCATGTCTCAAAAACAAACACTTGAGTCAGGTGTGGTGGTACAAGCTTTTAATCCCAGAACTTGGGAAACAGAAACCAAAATAAACAAAACAAATACTTGATAGCACATTTCTCCCAACACTTGGCTGGTAGATGCAGAAAGATCAGGAATTCAAGGTTTTCCTTGGGTATATAGCAAGTTTGAGACCAGCCTGGGCTACATAAGACCCTGTGAAGTATTACTAATGCTGTTATTGTCCAAGTTACTGGAAGGCCATGTTCAAAACATTAAAAATACAGTAGCTTACTAAGGGTTTGAGGGATATATTTAAGATGTGATCAAAATTTTTTTGACGCAAACTCTCATCATAAACTTGATCTTCTAACTTCATATATCAGGCTGTAACAGATTGCTACAATTGATATGATTATTCCAGAAAGTTCTTCCAATAATTAAAAAAATAGACGTACCACAATGAGCATTAATCTTTGATTCAAGCCTCATATAAAGTTCTTAGAGCTAGAACTTGGGATCATGGATACCATTATGGATAAGAGCCAATAGTTAGGAATACCAGGAACTTTTAAGCCCTGGCTTCTCTTCATTCTTACGGAGTTCTCACCTAGGTCGATTTCTAGTGGGGAGGAATCAAGTACCTGTCTGTCTTCACTGTTCTTAGGCTTGCCAACATTTTATTTACATGGCTTTGTCTCCAAGGCTCCATATATTTCCCAATAGCAAATAGTATGAGAAATTATGTTCCTTCAAATGTTAGTTTACAATAGGTTCATTATCCCATATCCTGTCAAAGCCTAATTTCTCTTCTCTTGGGTACCATGCATATATTTTAGGTTCTTTCCTGTTTCCCAGACTCTCTGTCAGTGGAAGTGCAGACTGGCACTATCCTGATCCATGTCTAAAATCCATATATGAGTGAGTACATACCATGTTTTTCTTTTTGTGACTGGGGTACCTCACTAAGGATGGTTTCTTCCAGTGCTATCCATTTACCTGCGAATTTCAAGATTCTGTTGTTTCTTTTTTCTGCTGAGTAATACTCCATTGTGTAAATGTACAACATTTTCTCTATCCACTCTTCAGTTGAGGGGCATCTAGGTTGCTTCCAGGTTCTGGCTATTACAAATAATGCTGCTATGAACATAATGGAGCAGATGCCCTTGTTGTATGAATTTGCCTCATTTGGATATATGCCTAAGAGTGGAATTGCTGGGTCTTGTGGTAGATTGATTCCCATTTTCGTGAGGAATCTTCATACTGATTTCCAAAGTGGCGGTACGAGTTGGCACTCCCACCAGCAGTAAAGGAGTGTTCCCCTCTCTCCACATCCTATCCAGCATAAATTGTCTTCGGTGTTTTTGATTTTAGCCATTCTGACAGGAGTAAGATGGTATCTCAGAGTTGTTTTGATTTGCATTTTCTTGATGGCTAAGGATGTTGAGTACTTTCTTAAGTGTCTCTTGGCCATTTTAGCCTCCTCTATTGAGAATTCTCTATTTAGTTCTGTACCCCCCTTTTAATTGGATCCTTTGGTGTTTTGGAAACTTGCTTCTTGAGTTTTTTGTAAATTTTGGAGATTAGCCCTCTGTCAGATGTAGGGTTAGTGAATATCTTTTCCCATTCTGTGGATTGCCTTTTTGTCTTGTTG
Organism: Mesocricetus auratus; assembly: GCF_017639785.1. Classification (NCBI taxonomy): domain Eukaryota; kingdom Metazoa; phylum Chordata; class Mammalia; order Rodentia; family Cricetidae; genus Mesocricetus; species Mesocricetus auratus. The sequence continues at coordinate 6,987,706 of NW_024429188.1, forward strand.
ACTGTGTCCTTTGTCTTACAGAAGCTTTTTAGTTTCAGGAGGTCCCATTTGTTAATTGTCGATCTCAGTGTCTGTGCCACTGGTGTTATGTTCAGTAAGTGGTCTCCTGCATCAACTCGTTGAAGAGTATCTCCCACCTTCTCTTCTAAAAATTTCAGCGTGGCTGGATTTATGTTGAGATCTTTGATCCATTTGGACTTAAGTTTTGTACAAGGCGATAAACATGGATCTATCTGCAGTCTTCTGCATACCAGTACCCAGTTATGCCAGCACCATTTGTTGAAGATGCTTTCTTTTTTCCATTGTATAGTTTTAGCTTCTTTGTCAAAAATCAAGTGTTCATAGGTGTGTGGGTTAAAATCAGGGTTTTCAGTTCAGTTCCATTGGTCTACCTGCCTGTTTTTGTGCCAATACCAAGCTGTTTTCAGGACTATAGCTCTATAATAGAGCTTGAAGTCAGGTATGGTGATGCCTCCTGAAGTTCCTTTATTGTATAGGGTTGTTTTGGCTATCCTGGGCCTTTTGTTTTTCCATATAAAGTTGATTAATGTTCTTTCCAGGTCTGTGAATAATTGTGCTGGAATTTTGATAGGAATTGCATTGAATCTGTAGACTGCTTTTGGCAAGATTGCAATTTTTATTATGTTGATCCTACCAATCCAAGAGCATGGGAGATCTTTCCATTTTCTGGTATCCTCTTTGATTTCTTTCTTTAAAGACTCAAAGTTCTTGATATACAGGTCTTTCACTTCCTTGGTTAACATTATCCCCAGATATTTGATGCTGTTTATGGCTATTGTAAAGGGTGATGTTTCTCTGATTTCTTTCTCAGTCATTTCATCGTCTGTATATAATAGGGCCACTGATTTTTTTTTGAGTTTACCTTGTATCCTGACACTTTGCTATAGGTGTTTATCAGCTCTAGGAGTTCCCTTGCGGAGTTTTTTTGGGTCACTTATACAAACTATTATATCATCTGCAAATAGTGAAAGCTTGAATTCTTCTTTTCCTATTTGTATCCCCTTGATCTCCTTTTGTTGTCTTATTGCTGTAGCTAGAACTTCAAGTACAATATTGAAGAGATATGGAGAGAGTGGACAGCCTTGTCTTGTTCCTGATTTTAGAGGAATTGCTTTGAGTTTTTCTCCATTTAGTTTGATGTTAGCTGTTGGTTTACTGTATATTGCTTTTATTATATTCATGTATGTTCCTGTTATCCCTGATCTCTCTAGGACCTTTATCATGAAGGTGTGCTGGATTTTGTCAAAGGCTTTTTCAGCATCTAGTGAGATGATCATGTGGTTTTTCTTTCGTAGTTTGTTTATATGGTGGCTTACATTGATAGATTTTCTAATGTTGAACCATCCCTGCATTCCTGGGATGAAGCCCACTTGATCATGGTGGGTGATTTTTCTGATGTGTTCTTGAATCCGGTTTGCTAGTATTTTATTGAATATTTTTGCATCGATGTTCATGAGGGATATTGGTCTGAAGTTCTCTTTCTTAGTTGTATCTTTGTGTGGCTTGGGGATCAAGGTTATTGAAGCCTCATAGAAAGAGTTTGGCAAAGACCCTTCTGCTTCTATTGTGTGGAACACGTTGAGAAGAATTGGTATAAGCTGTTCTTTGAATTTCTGGTAGAATTCTGCACTGAGGCCATATGGACCTGGACTTTTTTTGGTTGGGAGACTTTTGATGACTGCTTCTATTTCATTAGGGGTTATAGGTCTGTTTAGATTGTTTATCTGTTCTTGATTTAGTTTTGGCAAGTGATATCTATCCAGGAAATTGTCCATTTCCTTTAAATTTTCAAATTTTGTGGAGTACAGATTTTCAAAGTATGCCCTGATTATTCTCTGGATTTCCTCAGAGTCCGTTGTTATATCCCCTTTTTCATTCCTGATTTTGTTAATTAGCATGGTCTCTCTCTGTCTTTTTTTTAGTTTGGACAGAGGTTTGTCTATTTTGTTGATTTTCTCAAAGAACCAACTCTTTGTTTCATTGATTCTTCTCAATGTTTTCCTGGTTTCTACTTGATTGATTTCATCCCTCAATTTGATTATTTCCTGGCGTCTGCTCCTCCTGGGTGAGTTTGCTTATTTTTGTTCTAGAACATTCAGCTCTGCTATTAATTCTCTAGTATGACTGTTCTCCAGTTTTTTCATGTGGGCACTTAGTGCTATGAACTTTACTCTCAGCACTGCTTTTAAAGTGTCCCATAAGTTTGCGTATGTTGTGTCTATATTCTCATTGAATTCCTGGAAGTCTTTAATTCCTTTTTTTATTTCGTCCTTTACCCAGGGATGGTGCAATTGTACATTGTTCAATTTCCATGAGTTTGTAGGGTTTCTGTGATTTGTGTTATTATTTAATTCTAATTTTAATACATGATGGTCTGATAAGATACAGGGGGTTATTCCAATTTTTTTTGTATCTGTGGAGATTTGCTATGTTTCCTATTATGTGGTCAATTTTAGAGAAGGTTCCATGTGGTGCGGAGAAGAAGGTATATCCCTTTGCGTTTGGGTGGAATGTTCTATAGATGTCTGTTAAACCCAATTGGGTCATAACTTCTAGTAGTTATTTTGTTTCTTTGTTAAGTTTCTGTCTGGAGGTCATGTCTAGCGGTGAGAGCGGAGTGTTGGAGTCTCCTACTATTAGTGTGTAAGATTTTATGTGCATTTTGAGCTTTAGTAATGTTTCTTTCACGAATGTAGGTGCCTTTGTATTTGGGGCGTAGATGTTTAAAATTGAGACTTCGTCTTGATGTACTTTTCCTTTGATGAATATGAAGTGTCCTTCTTCATCTCTTTTGATTGATTTTAATTTGAAGTCTAGTTTGTTAGATATTAGGATTGCTACACCCACTTGTTAGTTGGGACCGTTTGATTGGAAGATCTTTTCCCAACCCTTTGCCTGTCTTTGATGTTGAGATGGGTTTCTTGTTTGCAGCAGAAGGATGGGTTCTGTCTTCGTATCCATTCTGCTAGTCTGTGTCTTTTTATAGGCAAGTTGAGGCCATTGACATTGAGGGATATCAATGACCATTGATTGATGATTCTTGTTTGTGCTTGATTTATTGGTAGTCAAGTTATTTTGTGTAATTTCTCCTCCCTTTTTCTTTTGGTGTTTTGTAAAGTGGGATTATATATTGCCTGTGTCTTTGTGAGTGTAGTTATTTTCCTTGGATCTAGGTTTTCCTTCTAGCACTTTCTGTAGAGCTAGATTCATGGAGAATCTGGCTTTGTCATGGAATATTGTGTTTTCTCCATCTATGGTAATTGAAAGCTTTGCTGGATATAGTAGTCTGGGCTGGCATCCTTGTTCCTTTAGTGTTTGTAGGACATCTGTCCAGGATATTCTGGCTTTCATCGTTTCCATTGAGAAGTCAGGTGTAATTCGGATAGGTCTGCCTTTATGTGTTACTTGGCCTTTTTCTTTAGCTGCTCTTAATATTTTCTCTTTATTCTGTAGGTTTGATGTTTTGATTATTATATGGCGAGGTGACTTCTTTTTCTGGTCCAGCCTGTTTGGTGTTCTGTAAGATTCTTGTATTTTCATTGGCATATCCTTCTTTAGGTTAGGGGAAGTTTTCTTCTATGATTTTGTTGAATATGTTTTCTGTATCTTTGAGCTATATTTCCTCACTTTCTTCTATACCTATTATTCTCAGGTTTGGCTTCTTCATGGTGTCCCATATTTCATGGATATTTTGTGTTAGAGGTTTGTTGGTTTTGAGATTTTCTTTGGTCAACACACTGTATATCCTCTAATGAGTCTTCAACACCTGAGATTCTCTCTTCCATCTCTTGTATTCTATTGGTGATACTTGCATCTGTAGTTCCTGATCGTTTACCTAGGTTTTCCATTTCCAGCATCCCCTCGTTCTGTGTTTTCTTTATTGTTTCTATTTCAGCTTTCAGTCCTTCAACTGTTTGAGTTGTTTCCTTCATTTGTTTGGTTGTTTTTTCTTGGTACTCTTTAGATTCTTTGAGAGATTTGTTTATTTCTTGAATTTTCCCCCCCATTTCATGGATTTTTTGTTTGTTTTTTCTTCTATTTCTTTAAGGGATTTCCTCGTTTCTTCTTTGAGGGTCTCTATCATCTTCATAAAACGATTTTTAAGGTCTGTCTCCTCTGCTTCATCTATGTAGTGCTTTTCACGTCTTGCTGGCGTTGGTTCCCTAGATTCTGATTGAGTCATGTTGGTCTTTTGATTGCTGAGTGAGCTCTTATTCTGTCTTCTTCCCATCTCTTCTTCCAGTGGGTGCTGGTGGGGTCTTTGTGTCTCCACTGGTGTCCTTCCTTTCTGAAGCTGGAGCTGAGGATGCTGACACTGAAGCTTAAGCTGAAGCTGGGGTCTCCGGCGGTTGGGGCCTGAAGCTTCGATCACTGGAGTTTGGGTCCTGGAAGGGCCATGGTGGTCATTTTTATGATGTATGCTGTCTCGGAATTATGTATGGCTATACAGTTTATGCATGGTATAAGGATGCCCAAACTAGAGGACAAGTGTGCTCTAGGCTGAATCTATGATACACTCAAAAAAAGACTTCACTGCTTTTTCAGACATTGTCTCCGTAAGTAGCTCAGGCTGCTCTCAAGATAAAGTATGGTGGGAGCTGCAGGTGGATACTCATATCATGAATTTTTGTAGAGAAAAGAACTGTGATAAGCCAGGAGCATAGCCTTTCCCTGGGAGTTTACTCAGGTCTGTGTGTACTTTCTTACAGGTTCAGTTTGAGACTTGATCTGGAAAGCCATGAAATCTATGGAGATGTACCTAAGGATCTGTTTGAGGGCTCCAGTTGAGAGTTCACGTGGCTCCTCTAGATATTTAAGACTTAGCTATAGATGCCCCATACATTATCTTGTACTGTTAAAATCAGCTTATTCATATGCAAACTTATCTTCTGGCCAAGTTAGCCTCTCGCTGCTGTGGTGACATCTGAGCCCTTGTTCTCAGCAGGGGCAGGGGCCTGGAGAAATGGCACAGAGGTTAAGAGCACTGGCTGCTCTTCCAGAAGTTCTGAGTTCTATTCCCAGAAACCACATGGTGACTCACAACCATCTGTAACTAGATCTGGCACCCTTTTCTGGCCTGTAGGCATACATGCAGACAGAACGCTGTATATATAATAAATAAATATATCTTTTGTTAAAAAAGAACTCTAACAGGAACCAGGCTAGAAATCAATGAAGTTGTGTTTTAGCAAAGAATCTGGCTTAATACTACATATGTCTTAAGAACTAGAGTGAAGCTAAATTCAAAAGTAATAGACAAATGTGTTTAGTGGAGGAATTATTTGGGCGTGTCATCACTACTTATCCAGGCCTAGTGTCAGAGCAATAGGTGGAACAAAAAGATAGGAAAATGTGATGTTTGGTGTGGAAAAGAGAAAGTTAAAGGCGCAGACAAGATGGGTCCTGAGAAAGTACCTTGTAACTGCTAAAAAGGTTAGCAAATAGTCAACCCCCAAAATATACATACTAGTAGCATTATATGGACTGAACAGTTTATAGTTAGGATCATATATGTATATACACAAACATCTATGCATGCAATAACAATTAGTGAAAAAAAGAGGCCATGAATTTGAAGAAGAGTAGTGAGGGGTATATGAGAGGGTTTGGAAGGAGAAAATGGAAGGGAGAAATCTAATTATGCTATAATCTCAAAAATAAAAACCTAAATTTAAAACAAAACAAAAACTGAAGGAAAAAATCTAAGAGAGATTGATATCGACAGGCAGACAGAGATAGGTTAGCACATTAACAGAAACCCCCTGGGGGCTGGAGAAATGAGTCAGGGGTTAAGAACCCCTATTGCTCTTCTGAAGGATAGGACATCAGCACCCATGTCAGGTGGCTCACAGCCACTTGTAACTCCAGCTGCAAGGGATCTGATACACCTGCTCCTGCACTGAGGTGTGCACATGCGCGCGCGCGGGCGCGGAGGTATATAATGTGGGACGTTTTATTGTGGGAAGAGAAGACAGAAAAGGAATGGGACTGGGGAGAGAAATAGAGGCACAGGGGTTTGGGGAAGAGAGAGGTAAAGACCTGCCTTCCTCTTCAGAAGAACAACGACAGAAAGAACTTTTTTGTTGTTTCTTTGAGACAGGGTTTTTCTTTCTTTCAATCTCCACAACAAAGTGTGGATTTTTAAAAATTTTTTAATATTTATTTTTAAGTTTAAATTTAGATTAGAAACAAGGTTGGTTCACAAGTCAGTTCCAGGTCCCTCTCCCTGTCCCTCCCCTCCTCCCATGCCCTTCCACCAGCCCCCCATTATACCCTCATTTCCCCAGGGAGGGTGAGGCCTTCCATGGGGGTGTCCATAGTCTGTCATTTCATCTGGGGCAGGGCCTAGACACTCCCCCAAGAGTTCAGGGTGACAGTGCACCTCACTTTGTTGGATGGGAGTCCAAAGTCCGTGTGTATACTCGGGATGGGTACTGATCTGCTGCCCAAGGCTCAATAGATTACCTAGGCCTCCTCACTGACACCCACTATCAGGGGGTCTTGATCGGTCCTATGATGGATCCCCAGGCTGATGTCTGGGATTCAAAAGTTAACCTTTGTCAGGTCAGCTGTTTCTGGGGTTAAACCAGCCCAGTCACTTTGGTCATCAGTCCTCCCTCTCTTACTGGCTTTCTTGAGTTCAGCTCAGTGCTTAGCCATGGGAGTGTGCCTCTTCTTACATCAGCCACTGAATGAAGTTTCTGTTTCCCAGACTCTCTGGCCATAGGATTGTAGGCTGGCACTCCTCAGATCTATGTCTCAAATCCATATATAAGAGAGTACATGCCATGTTTCTTTTTTTGTGACTGTGTTACCTCACTCAGGATGGTTGGTTTCTTCTAGTGTCATCCATTTGCCTGCAAATCTCAGGATTCCATTGTTTTTTTTGTGGTGAATAGTACTCCATTGTGTAAATATACCACATTTTCTCTATTCACTCTTCGGGTGAGGGACATCTAGGTTGCTTCCAAGTTCTGGCTATTACAAATAATGCTGCTATGAACATAGTGGAACAGACATCCTCGTTGTACGAATGGGCATCTTTTGGATATATGCCTAAGAGTGGAGTTGCTGGGTCTTGTGGTAGGTTTATTCCCATTTTTCTGAGGAATCTCCATACTGATTTCCAAAGTGGCTGAACAAGTTGGCACTCCCTCCAGCAATGGAGGAGTGTTTCCCTTTCACCACATCCTCTCCAGCATAAATTGTCGTTGGTGTTTTTGATTTTAGCCATTCTGACAGGAGTGAGATGGTATCTTAGAGTTGTTTTGATTTGCATTTCCCGGATAGCTAAGGATGTTGAGCACTTTCTCAAGTGCCTCTCAGCCATTTTAGACTCTTCTATTGAAAATTCTCTATTTAGTTCTGCAGCTCACTTTTTAATTGGATCCTTTGGTGTTTTGGAGACTTGCTTCTTGAGTTCTTTGTAAATTTTGGAGATCAACCCTCTGTCAGATGTGGGATTAGTGAATATTTTTTCCCATTCTGTGGGCTGCCTTTTTGTCTTGCTGTGTCCTTTGCCTTACAGAAACTTCTCAGTTTCAGGAGGTCCCATTTATTAATTGTTGATCTCACTGTCTGTGCTAGTGGTGTTATGTTCAGGAAGCTGTCTCCTGTACCAATTCGTTCAAAGGTACCACCCACTTTTTCTTCTATGAGGTTCAGTGTGGCTCGACTTATGTTGAGGTCTTTGATCCATTTGGAATTGAGTTTTGTGCATGGCGATAAACATGGATCGATCTGCATTCTTCTACATGCCAGCCTCCAGTTATGCCAGCAACATTTGTTGAAGATGCTTTCTTTATTCCATTGTATATTTTTAGCTTCTTTGTAAAAGATCAGATGTTCATACGTCTGTGGGTTAATACCCGGGTTTTCAATTTGATTCCATTGATCTACCTGTGTATTTTTGTGCCAATACCAAGCTGTTTTCAGGACTATAGCTCTATAATAGAGCTTGAGGTCAGGGATGGTGATGCTTCCAGACGTTGCCTTGTTGAACAGGATTGTTTTGGCTATCCTGGGTCTTTTGTTTTTCCATACAAAACTGATTATTGTTCTTTCAAGGTCTGTGAAGAATTGTATTGGGATTTTAATGGGGATTGCATTGAATGGAGACAGGGTTTTTCTGTGTTACAGCCCTGGATATCCTGGAACTCACTCTGTAGACCAGGCTGGCCTCAAACTCATAGATATCTGCCTGCCTCTGCTCCCAAATGCTGCCATTAAAGTCATGCTCCATCACTGCTCAGTCACAGAGAAAGATTTTTTTTTATATTTTATTTTCCAGTTTAAATTTAGATAAGAAACAAGGTTGCTTCACAAGTCAGTTCCAGGTCCCTCTCCCTTTCCCTTCCCTCCTCCCGTGCCATCCCCCCAACCCCCCCCCCCCGTTATCCCCTCATTCCCCCAGGGAGGGTGAGGCCCTCCATGGGGGTGTCCATAGTCTGTCATTTCATATAGTGCAGGGCCTAGACCCTTCCCCAAGAGTTCAGGGTGAGAGTGCACCTCACATTGTTCTATGGGAGTCCAAAGTCCGTGTGTATACTTGGGATGGGTAATGATCTGCTGCCCAAGGCTCAATAGATTACCTAGGCCTCCTCACTGACACCCAGATTCAGCGGGTCTTGATCAGTCCCATGCCGGATTCCCAGGCTGATGCCTGGGATTCAAGAGTTAACCTTTGTCTGGTCAGCTGTTTCTGGGGGTTAAACCAGCCCAGTCTTAATCACTTTGATCATCAGTCCTCCCTCTCTGTTACTGGCTTTCTTGAGTTCAGCTCAGTACTTAACCAAGGGAGTCTGCCTGTTCTTCGATCAGCCACTAAATGAAGTTTCTGTTTCCCAGACTCTCTGGCCATAGGATTGTAGGCTGGCACTCCCCAGATCTATGTCTAAAATCCATATATGAGAGAGTACATGCCATGTTTCTCTTTTTGTGACTGAGTTTTAAAAGAGAAAGAATGTTGTGCCCTAAGATAACAAGAAAGATGACCGGTGGTTCCTCAGGAAATCAGTTTACCTCAAGATCCAGCAATTCCACTCTTAGGCATATACCCAAAGGATGCACATTCATACAAGGACATCTGTTCCACTAATTCCATAGCAGCATTATTTATAAAAGCCAGAACTTGAAAGCAACCCAGATGCTCCTATACTGAAGAATGGACAGACAAAAATGTGGTACATTTACACAATGAAGTACTACTCAGTGGGGAAAAAACCAATGGAATCTTGAAATTCACAGGCAAATGGATGGAACTAGAAGAAACCATCCTGGGTGAGGTAACCCAGTCACAAGATGACAAACATGGTATGTACTCACTCATACATGGATATTAGACATAGAACAAAGGATTGCCAGCCTACAATCCACACTTCCAGAGAAACTAGGAAACAAAGAGGACCCTAAGAAAGACATACATTGTCCCCAGAAGAAGGGGAAAGGGACAAGATCTCCTGAGAAATTTGGGAGCAGGGGAGTGGGGGGAGAGGGAGTTAGGAGAATGAGAAGGTGAGAAGAAGGGAGGGGAGAGAGACATGAGGGACCAGGAAGATTGAGTATGGGGAAGAATAGAGGAGAGCAAGAAAAGAGATACTTTAATAGAGGGAGCCATTATAGGTTTAAAGAGAAATCTGGCACTAGGGAAATGTCCAGAGATATACTAGGATAATCCCAACTAAGAATCAAAGCAATAGTGGAGAGACTTCCTTAAATGCCCTTTCCCTATAATGATATTGTTTGCTATCTTTTTTTAAACATTTATTTATTGTGTATACAGTCTTCTGCCTGCTAGCAGAAGGCACCAGATCTCATTCAAGGTGATTGTGAGCCACCATGTGGTTGCTGGGAATTGAACTCAGGACCTCTGGAAGAGCAGTCAGTGCTCCTAACCGCCGAGCCATCTCTCCAGCCCTGTTTGATATCTTATATGCGTCATAGAGCCTTCATCCAGTAGAAGATTGAAACAGAAGCAGAGACCCACAGCTAAACACTGAGCTGAATTCCTGGAATCTGGTTGAAGAGAGGGAGAAGTGATGAGCAAAGGGGTCAAGACCAGGCTGGAAAAAACCCACAGAAACAGCTGATCTGACATGTGGATGTTCATGGACCCCAGACTGATAGCTGGGAAACCAGCATAGGACTGACCCAGACCCCCTGAAAGTAGGTGTCAGTTAGGAGGCCTGGGCAGTCTATGGGACCCCTGGTAATGGAACAACATTTATACCCAGTGTATGAATGGACATTGGGAGCCCATTCCCTATGGAGGGATACTCTCTCAGCCTAGACACATGGGGAAGGGCCTGGGCCCTGGCCCAAATGATGTGACAGACTTTGATGATCCCCCAAAGAAGACCTCACCCTTTCTATGGAGCAGAAGAGGGATGGGATGGGGGTCTGTGGAGGAGAATGGGAGAATGGGAGGGAGAGGCAACTGGGATTGATATATAAAATAAAATTGTTTCTAATTTAAGTTTAAAAAGGGAAAAAAGAGAAAGATGCCCTAAAGCTCCATATTATGAAACTCTTGTGAAATTTGAATAGCAAGAACAGCTATTCCCTGCTGGAAAACAACCACTTAGGAAAGTGTTGCCCAGAGTCAGTCTAGAGGTTGTTTTCCAAGGGCAGGGCAGGCTATATCTCAAACTGGCAGGAGAATTTGGCAGCTCTATCTACATGGTACTTGGTTTTATAGGCATGATAGATGCTAGAGTGCGGGGGCCCAGAGACATGTTTCAATGTTCCAGAAGACCATGGAGGCCAACCAATATAACTCAGGATTGGGTTTCCTTCAAGGATGGTTAATAGGAAGGTTATTGAGTAAAGTTGTGAATGTAAAGACTATATTTCAATGGAGACCTCAGAACGTTAGAGATGCCAGGACTGTGGGGTATCTACTGGGGAAACCTGCAGGGATGGAGTAGAGCTGGCTCAAGACAGAGGCTGTGTGTGTTGATGGAACCAAGGCTGAATGTGCAGTGTTCCCAAAGCCTTTGGTAGATCAACTAATTCCATTGCCAGCCCCAGATGCCCAACATGAAGCTACAGGACTTGGTGTTTCCCTGATGGGTTTTGTCTTGCTGTGGTTTGATATTTCTTAAAGATTTCCCATTTCTTTTTTTAATAAAAACTATGGAATGCTTCATGAACTTGCATGTTATCCTTGCACAGCGGCTATGCTAATCTTCTATTTATCGTTCCAATTTTAGTATATGTGCTGCCCACTTCTTTTTTTTCCTTTTTTTAGGAGGGGGTGTTTCGAGACAAGGTTTCTCTGTGACTTTGGAGGCTGTCCTAGAACTAGCTCTTGTAGACCAGGCTGGTCTCGAACTCACAGAGATTTGTTAGCCTCCAGAGTGTTGGGCTTAAAGGCGTTCGCCACTACCGCCCAATCATTCCTTTAAAAAATAGTTTATTTTTATTTTATTCGCATTGGTGTTTTGCCTGTACATACTGTGTGAGTGTCAGATCTTGGAGTTACAGACAGTTGTGAGCTGCCATGTGGGTGCTGGGAACTGAACCCAGGTCCTCTGGAAGAACAGTTAGTGCTCTTAACCATCCAAGTATCTTTCCAGCTCCCCATTTCTTTTTGTACTATTTTATGTTGTAAATATGTAACTTGTGTGTGTGTGTGTGTGTGTGTGTGTGTGTGTTCTCTGGTGTTCAGAGGTCAGTCTTGCGTGTCCCTCCATAAAAGCAACCTACTTTTCTTGAAACAAGGCTTCATATTTGTCTGAAACTCTCCAGGTAATGTTAGCTGGCTGGCCAGAGAGTCCTAAGGATGTGCCCCCAGATCTGAGAATACAATTGTGGGCCACACCCGTATTTTCTTTGTTTTTGTTTTAGGTTTGTTGTTTGTTTGTTTTGTTTGTGACAGGGCTTCTCTGTGGAACAGTCCTGGTTGTCCCGGAACTTGATTTGTAAAACAGGCTGGCCTGGAACTCACAGAGATCCACCTGCTTCTGCATCCTGAGTTCTGGGATTAAAGGCATGCGCCACCACTATCTGGTGTATGTTTGGTTTTTTGTTGCTGTTGTTGTTTTGTTTTTTGTTGTTGTTTTTTTTTACCATTTTTATTTTAGTTTTAAATAGCTTGTTTTACATGTCAATCCCAGTTCCCTCTCCCTCCCCTCCTCCAGCACTCCCCTTCCCCCCCTACCCTCCCACCCTATTGCCAAATCCTTCCACATAGGGGATATCTAGAGTCTGTCATTTTACTCTGGGTAGGGTCCAGGCACTCCCCTAAGAGTCCAGGCTGAGAGAGCATCCCTCTTTGTGCTATAGGCACACGAAGACTGTTTATATACCAGGGAGAGACACTGATCCACAGCACAGGGCCCCATAGGTTTCCCAGGCCTTCTCGCTGACACTCACATTTGGGGGGGTCCAGATCAGTCCCATGCTGGCCTCCCCACTGTCGGTCTGGGGTCCAAGAGCTCTCCCCTGTTCAGATCAGCTGTCTCTGCTGGTTTTGCCAGCCCATTCTTTGCAAATTTGCTCATCATTCCTCTCTCTCTGTCACTGGGTTCCTTGGGTTCAGTTCAGTGATTGTGTGTTTGCCTTTGCTTCCATCAGTCACAGGATGAAGGCTCCCGGATGGTTATAGACATCAAGTTCATTATCAGGAATGGGCATTCGAGGTGGTCTCTCCACTATTGCTTAGCTTGCCAATTGGTGTTATCCCTTTAGATCACTCGAGGTCACTCTGGTGCCTGATCTGTCTTCGATCCTATGATTCCCTCTTCCCCCTATTCTACCCCCACCCCCTCAACTTCCTGTCCCCCATGACCAACTCTCTTCCTCTTAACCCCCTCTCTTCTTCCAGGTCCCACTCCCACCCTCCCCTCGCCATGTTCCCCATTCATTCAGAGGATCTTGTCTCAATCCTCTTCTCTTGGGTACTATGCATATATGCATATCTTTTAGGTTCTTTCCTGTTTCCCAGACTCTCTATCAGTGGAAGTGCAGACTGGCACTATCCTGATCCATGTCTAAAATCCATATATGAGTGAGTACATACCATGTTTGTCTTTTTGCGACTGGGTTACCTCACTCGGGATGGTTTCTTCCAGTGCTATCCATTTACCTTCGAATTTCAAGATTCCATTGTTTCTTTTTTCTGCTGAGTAATACTCCATTGTGTAAATGTACCACATTTTCTCTAACCACTCTTCAGTTGAGGGGCATCTAGGTTGCTTCCAGGTTCTGGATATTACAAATAATGCTGCTATGAACATAGTGGAGCAGATGCCCTTGTTGTATCAACTTGCCTCATATGGATATATGCCTAAGAGTGGAATTGCTGGGTCTAGTGGTAGATTAATTCCCATTTTCCTGAGGAATCTCCATACTGATTTCCAAAGAGGCTGTATGAGTCGGCACTCCCACCAGCAGTGGAGTAGTGTTCCTCTCTCTCCACATCCTCTCCAGCATAAATTGTCTTCGGTGTTTTTGATTTTAGCCATTCTGACAGGAGTAAGATGGTATCTCAGAGTTGTTTTTTAATTATATTTTAAAATTTAAATTAGAAACAAGGTTGCTTCACATGTCAATCCTAGGTCCCTCTCCCTTTCCCTCCCCCCCCCCCCACGCCCTCCCAGCAAACATCCCAATACATCCTCATTTCCCCGGGGAGGGTGAGGCCATCAATTGGGGTGTCCATAGTCTGCCATTTCATCTAGGGAAGGGCCTAGACCCTCCCCCCAAGAGTTCATGGTGAGAGTGCATCTCTCATTGTTGGATGGGAGTTCAAAGTCCATTTATATACCTGGGATAAATACTGATCTACTGCCCAAGGCTCAATATATTACCTAGGCCTCCTCACTGACACTCACATTCAGGGGTCTTGGTCAGTCCCATGCTGGATTCCTAGGCATCAGTCTGGGTTTCAAGAGCTAACCCTTATCAGGTCAGCTGTTTCTGGGGTTAAATCAGCTCAGTCTTAATCCCTTTGGGCATCAGTCCTCCCTCTCTGTCACTGGATTTCTTGAGTTCAGCTCAGTGCTTAGTCGTGGGAGTCTGCCTCTTCTTCCATCAGCCACCGAATGAAGTTTTTGTTTCCCAGACTCTCTGGCCATGGGATTGTAGGCTGGTACTCCCCAGATCTATGTCTAAAATCCATATATGAGTGAGTACATGCCATGTTTCTCTTTTTCTGACTGGGTTACCTCGATCAGGATGGTTTCTTCTAGTGCCATCCATTTGCCTGCAAATCTCAGGATTCCATTGTTTTTTTACGCTGAATAGTACTCCATTGTATAAATGTACCACATTTTCTCTATCCACTCTGGGTGAGGGGCATCTAGGTTGATTCCAAGTTCTGGCGGACAGCAGCTCTGAAGAGAGCTTGCATGTCTTCCGCTGTGCCCTGCCATCATCCCTTCCGATCACTTGGCTCCCAGGAAGCCTAATGGCATGGCCCACTTCGTCAGGCCAAATGAGCCAAAAACCGATTCTCAGAACGCAGATTCGTTGTTGGCTGACCTGGCGGCAAGACCAGAAGAGTCGAAAATTGTGTCAGTGGTAGATGATGCCTCTTACTGCAGTAAATCCTAATAATTAAAGTTGAACCTGGAGCAGGGAACTTAGGGGGCAGAGCTGAAAGAAAGAGGGAGGGAGAAACGGGGAGAGGAAGGAGAGGGAGAGAAAGAACCTACAGCTGAGGGGCCCTAAGAGGCTCAATGAATAAAGGCAACTGCCCCTATGCCTGATGGCCTGGGTTCAATCCCTAAGCCCCACATGATGGGAACATACAACCAATTCCTGCAGTTTCCTCTTTCACCTCAACGTCCTTCTGGAATAAACAGGCACGTGTGCTCACACACAATAAATAAATGTAATTGTTAAAATTTAAAACTACATTTCAAACAGCATCATAACACCTGTATGGAACACTACTGCGAACTGCAGCAAAATAGTGATAAAATTTCATCTTTTTTCTCAACTCCTGAAACAACTACGTTCCCCAGACTTCCTGGGAAAGTACAGACGAAGGAGCTGTTAATCCCAAAGATGGGAGAAGACAGACCATTGGCCTAAATCATCATGGCCAAATTAATTAAAGCAAGAAATTAATTGAAACAAGCTTTTCTATTCGTGCACACGGGCTGACTCCTCCTAAAGTGGGGTTTAAGAGGTCAGCACTGGATGTGAAGAAGACAAAAGCTTTTATAGTTCAGGGTAGGGGATTTCCAAAGGGGGAAACGTAGGTGGATTACAGGAGCAGAACATAAGCATAACAAGTTAGTCATAACCACCTCCTGGAACATCCATGATTGCAGGGTGGTCATAAAGTAGTCATAAGTACAGGTAATCATAACCACCTTTTGAAACAAAGGTAGGATTGCAAGATGGTTATAAACAACTATTTGAAATAAAGGCATGGTTGCGGCTTCCTGGAACAGGCAGTACAGAGCTATGTGTAGTTAAGGTTACAGATGGGGGGGGTAGCCCAATCCTTGAGAAACAGGTTTAATCATAAACAGGAATGAACCTAGTTTGCCTTTACTATAAGACGGCTTTTAAACCTAAAATGGAGCCCGGTGGTGGTGGCACACGCCTTTAACCTCAGCACTCAGGAGGCAGAGGCACGGATCTTGATGAGTTTAAAGCTAGTGTGGTCTACAGAGTGAGTTCCAGGACAGCCAGAGCTACACAGAGAGATCCTATCTCTAAAAGCCAAAGGCAAAAAAAGCCTAAGATTGAGGCAGGCTGGTTCTTCACAACACACAGAACAGTGGAGACATGCAAGGTTGACGTAGGAAGTAGAAGAGGGTATGGCTACGTTTGCTTTGCAAGGCAAAGAGATGAGAAACGGAACCAGAGGGCAGAAGAGTGCCACCATAGCTTCTGAGAGGGCAAAGCCCAGCATCACAGAACTGAGGAACTAGGAGTCAGATGGATTTCCTGGCAGGCAGACAGACAAGGAAAGATGTCATGAAGAGGTAATAAAGATGTAAGCAAGATAGAAGCTTGCTTCTGCACCTTCCAACAGAACTGGCTTCCTTCTCACTCCCCTAACCTGAGATAAAAGCCTGGCAACTTAAAAGCCTTGTAGGCTTTTCCTCCTGCCAGTAAGACCCCTGCTGATGGCCTGCTCAACCAAGTCAAGGCCAGATCAGGACCTGTTACACCACAGTTGTGGGCCAATCACCCATCATGTCTTTCTTCAAGCTGGCCATCCCTAAATTAGGGGAGGAAGACCCCTCAAAGACGTAAAGAACCACAAGCCAACAAAGAGAAGCTGGGCTTTATTTCCCCCCCATCTGTTTTGCTCTGTGTGCTTGCTGGATGTGTGTGCTTTATCACACCTAATAAAGGTTTTTCTTCACCAGGCTGGTTTGGCCTGCTGCGTTTGAGAATTTCCCAGCTCTTGACTATCGAGCTTGAGATTCTTCCTACTTTTTACTTCTTTAAGTGACAGAGAAAACAAACCCAATCAAAACCCCAGTTGGTAACACAACAACTGCTGTTTCAGGAGAGGGGTCCCAGCATAACCAATGATAAAGCTCTCAAACACAGACCCATTTCAAGTCCCAGAGCCAAGTCCTTTGGGGGCTGACACATTGCCAGTTGGCTATACCGATATCCCAGCCCCATTGGACTTGGCTGTATGGATGTCCTTTGGGATTGCTTTGGTTTGGAGGCCTCGGCTACAGACAAATGAGGTCAAGGGATGCAGGACTGCCAAGCTGCCAAGGTTCTCATTTGTCATGGTCTCTGATCAGTTCAGTGCCACTGAAGGTAGCAGAGGGTGCAGTAGCTAAGAGGTGCCCCTCACCGCGAAGCTGGTAGGGATTAACTTGGAGCAGGCATGTTTTCAGAGGAGAGAGGCTGAGGTGATAGAGCTGCTCCCAGTCAGCGAACTAGAATGCACATTTTAAAACACAACACACACACATACACATATTTTTCTTTTTAAAAACGATTTTATTTACGTATTATGTATAGTGTTCTGTCTGCCTGTATGCCTGCAGACCAGCAAAGGGTGCCAGAGCTCATTACAGATGGTTTCGAGCCATCATGTTGTTGCTGGGAATTGAACTCAGGAGTTCTGGAAGACCAGCTAGTGTTCGTAACCACTGAGCCACCTCTCCATTACACAAACATATTTTTCATTTATCTATTTGTGGTGTGTGTGTGTGTGTGTGTGTGTGTGTGTGTGTGTGTGTGTGTGTGTGTGTGTGTGTGTGAGTGATTCTCTCCTTTCATCAAGTGAGTTCCACAATACAAATCAGGTCACGTCTCAGGCTTGTGGAAGATGGTTGTACTTCCTGAGTTTTTCTCCATCTTCTCTTCTTCTTCTCTGCTGCTCCCCTCTTCTTCTTCCAGGGGCTTGCTGTTATCAACACAAAGACACAACTCTCACCTCAAAGGCAACAAAAGACAGTTCATTCTTGTATCAAATATGCATGACCACGACCATGATTCAGGTTGCCCAGAAAGACATTTTTTGTGGAAGTGCTTAAATGACATTTTAGTGAAATAGAACAAAGGATAAGTCAAATCCTTTGATAGGGACCTTTGATAGGGAAACTCTGCATATGTCTCAGATACTATCTGATGATATTCTTTTGTTGTTGTTGTTTTTCAGACAAGGTTTCTCTGTGTACCAGCATTGGCTGTCCTGGAACTCGCTCTGAAGACCAGGATGGCCTTAAACTCACAGTGATTGGCCTACCATTGCCTCCCAAGTGCTGGGATTAAAGGTGTGTGTCACCACTGATCAGCCTGACAACATTCTTACCTTTGGATTTTTGGATGCTCACTGTCTGCTAAGAATGTATTTTAAAGATTTTGATAGTCACAAGACTTTTGGTTCAGACACAAGGGAAGACAGGAGTGGTTAGTATCTCAAGGTGATTTGTCTCTCCCCTGTAACATTGTAAGTCTCCATAATCACAAGGGTCAATCATTTGGACTTGTAGAACCTTCTATACAGATGTAGTTTTTCTTTTCTCTAGGAACTTCAGTTTACACTGTGGAGCCATGACTGGAATTGCATGCTGACACTCCTAACCTCACCCTCCTAAATCCTAGGGTAATCATGCAACACCACACTTAGCACATATTAGACCTTTTCCTGAAGTTCACAAGAACAGTCTCAAAAATATGTCATATACTAGTCCGTATGGCAGACCACAATAGGTTTTAGAGGACTGAAGGCTGACCATGGTTCTACCTACCTTGTCTAGCATGCTGGGTTCCTGGAGTTTCATCCCCAGATGGCAAAAGAATAAATTTGAAAGAATACAAAGCAAAATGAAATTAGTAAGAGAAAGAAACTTGTGAAATCCATGAGTCTGTGTAAACTTATGTGCTCCATTTTTTGGAAATGAAAATCAAAGAAAAAAATCAAAAGGAAATTGGAAAACACACTGAAATGAATTTTTAAAACATAGAATACCAACATTTATGTAATAAAGCTGAAGTACTTAGGGATGAATTTTTACCGGGGAAACAAGAAAGATCAAGCTGTAAATATTTAAAAAGTGCCAGCACTGCTCCCAGAAACCTCAGTTCCATCCCCCTCAAGTAAAGTCAGACCCCTGACTACACTGCAGGAAAGATAGAGCTTAAGAGTGATGTAACATTACAAAAAGATCATCCTGTGTTCTATGATTGTCATGACATTGTCATTATGATATATGATGAGCAAACTTAGTACTTATTTAACTACAAGCATTTAGAGGGAGGACCACTTAGGAAAGGAAGAGTTTGTTCTTTTGAAGAAACAACAAAATGACTCCTAATGACATTCTGCTATTTTCACAGATCGGTGCCTCACTCAGTCACCACTAGAGAAGGTTCCTCTTGCAGTAAATGAGAACAAGGTCAGAGACCCACATCTGGACGATGTGTACAGAGTGGGAGAGTTTTGAACACCCTGTCCCTTTTATTCTTTCAAGACAGGGTTTCTCTGTGTAGTTCTGACTGTACTGGAACTAGCACTTGTAGACCAGACTGGATGCGAACTCACAGAAATTCACTTGACTTTACCTCCCAAATTCAGTGATTAAAGATAAGGGTCACCACCACCTGGCCTTTACTTTTCTTTTTCGTGTCTGTCTGTGTAGCTAGGTGGGAGGCCCCCTTCTTTACCTTTCCTTTTCTCTTTTAATCCTTCTGTTTATTCTATCTGGCTACCTGCCCCACCTGGACTTTCTCCTGATTTGCTATTGGCCACTCAGCTCTTTATTACAGCAATCATGTATTTTAGACAGGTAAAGTAACACAGCATCATGGAGTTGAACAAATGCAACATAAAAGAATGCATCACATCCTGCAGTGGTGGTGCATGCCTTTAATCCCAGCACTAGAGAGGTAGAGGCAAGTACATCTCTGTGAGTTTGAGACCACTCTGGTCTACAAGAGCGAGTTCCAGGACAGCCAAAACTACACAGAGAAACCATCTTGGGAAAAACAAAAAAAATGTATCACAGCTTTGCATTATTAAACAAATGTTCCACAGCATAAAGGAAAATTCCACAACACAGAGATACCCTGCCTGGATGATCAGTGCTGCTTCTCAAATATAATGGTTAATAAAAGAAAATTTAGGTGCCAATCACCAACTACTTCCTTGTGAGGCTGGTGACAGAGGCCTTAAAGCAACCAAACTAACACAGCCTCTTGCCCTTGCTTTTGACTGCCTACCAAAGATAAGAAACTTTGGGAAACACTCAAAGTAAGGATATTTTTAGGGCAGGTGAGTACTTTTAAAACTCCCTGTAGACCATGCCCCCAGCTTTATGACCTGCACTACAAGCAGACAACATACACTGCCCTTCCAAACACCAAATCTGATAAGGATTAGGCAAATCAATGCTGTATTTATTATGTTTTGAAATCACCCTTTTCTTGGGGTGTTACTTTCTTTTTTCAGTAAGGTGATATATTGGACTCTAGAATCCTGTAAGTAGATTATGTCACAAAGGTAGATGTAACAAACACTGAGGAGGCTGGCATCCAGGATGTTCAGCGGAGGCTGGTACTGCTGTCCCCATACTTCTCACCATGTAGCATCTTATCCCTGCACCCTATAAACCATTCCCACCAACCTGTGCCCCTTCCAAATGCACAAGGACACACCAGCCCTTTCTACCCCCACATCCTGTCCCATGAAATAAAGCATCAGGAACAAGTTGAACTTCTGCATGGTTGCTAACAGTGCATATCCGCCATCTCCAGGCTGTAGGTAGACCAGTTGTCAGGCTTCCAGACCTGTACAAACCAATGCCCCTCTCTAACCAGTCCATCTACCACCCTTTCTCCCAAGAGCCCACCACAGACCACAGGAAACTCATCTGCTCAGGTTTGTTTGCTTTTATTTACGGTACCACAGGAGGATTCTGTGGTAACTGTCAGTGGACTTGCCACTGTCCATGACTGGCCGTGACCAAGCTTGCTCATGCTGAGTCTCGGGGCTGGTCATGTCCCCAGTAGATTCTCTGGTGCTTGGTGAGGACTCTTCTAGTTGAAGATCATTCTTGCCCAGCTCCAAGTTAAGCTGATGGTTTTGCTCAGAAGGCATTCCCCCACCTCTCACAACTTTTTTCAAATACCTTTCAATGAGTCTTTTCTTTGGCATTCTGTGCCGCCGGTGTCTTCTTTGTCTATTAAAAAAAACCTTTGAACCTGCAAAGACAGCACAATGATGATAAGCATGTGAACGGGACACTGTGAGGGAAAGGTTTGGGTTGAGGAGTAAATCCATGCCAGGCCACGGAGAAACAAGAGTCCCAGGGAAGGGAAACTGCTAAACGAAGAAGAAAGGATACTTTGCTCTAGTGGTCTCACATTTCCACGTCTTGCCGAAATTGGCTGATCTGCAGCTGTGCCAAGTTCGCAGGTAGAAGCCTGACTGGAAATCACCACATTCCTTTGCTGTTCTTCTGAGGTTGAAGGTTCTAAATCTGTATTAGGCTCCACTGTCTCCTCAATAACATCCATAATGGAGCCCATTGAGAGAGGTCTGACCCACAGCTCTCTGCACCCCACTGATCTAGGCTGCCAAACAATGCACGGCTACACCCTTCAGCCCTGATTGGTCAGCACAGCCTCACCAGCCATTATGAACCTTAACAGCATCATATATCAGAACCTCTGACCTCTCTGGGCACTGGGCACAGGAGAAACCAGGATGTACCTGAGAAGTCAGAATGCACCATCTTGATACCTCTCGAGGGAGGGGGGCACTGCAATTGTAAAGGAAGAGAGTCTGTCAGGAGACAGAAGGGTCTTGGTGAGCTTCTTCAAGAGCTACTTCCCAAACCACTTTTCTTTCTTCAGTCAACGTTCATTGCAGAGGAAGACGTGGCTGGAAGCCCCCTTCTCCAAACTCTTTCCTGTGTCACCCGTACTCAGTGGATCATTCTGGTTTGTCTTTCCCTTATCCCTTAGGGAGCATTATATTATCATTCTGAAAATATTTCCAAAAGTGATTTGATCAAATTTAGGACTCATTAGCTGGCCAATCTCCTACAAAGAAACAAAACCAGGTCTTTATGAATTAGTACTCCCCAACTTGTTAAATTTGTCATGAGAGGTGACTGATTTTCATTAGAACATTTTTTCTGTTTATTGTTGGAAAATTTTATATAAGTGTATGATGGATTTTTATTAAATCCCTCCCCCAATACCTCCCCTTCAGAGCCTCCTAGGTTCAAAAACTTTAGAGTATGTTTCTGGCCGCCCTCTTCTTATCAACAGAGTTTGGGATAAATTGGAAGGTTTTGTAGACTACTGTATGTCTACTTTTATTCAGCAGTTGAACACTGACCTCACTGGTTTTTTTTTTACTATTTTTAAAGGGTTTTTTCTTTTGTTCTTGTGTGTGTGTGTGTGTGTGTGTGTGTGTGTGTGTGTGTGTGTGTGTGGTGTTGCTGGCACACATTTCCTTCCCTGTAACATATCTTCTATTCTGGTGTTTTTGAATCATGTGTTTTTGAGAAATAAATGCTGCTGTTGCTTTAATACATTTGTTGGTCTGAAATATAATTCATCATGATAATTGCTCAAACTCCCAGAGTTCTGCCTGTCTCTCCCTCCTGAGTGGTGGACCTAAAGGCATGTACCATCCACTGCCTGGCTGCTATTTAGTTCTAATGGAGTAGCAATATCCCTTTAGAATGTACACACCAGTTTTGTCATCCAATCCCTTCCTGATTTCAAGGACACCTATGTTTGTGGGCATGACAGTGCCACAAACAGTGATGTTCTGAGCATCCATATTTATATCCTCTTTGGAAATTCTGCATTGAGTCAATCACAAGAAAATGAAGCCCACGGCTTTAGTACCATCGATTGTCTCCCTTGAGGCTACTGTACCACAACACTTACGTTATTTCTCACAAAGTAGACACTAGATCCGCATTTAGAGAGCCATGATAGTCAAATTCTGATGATCATATTTTCCTGGTTATGTCTTTTTATTTGTTTTCATTTAAATTAGTAACATGCTTGCTTCACGTTAATCCCAGCTCCCTTCTCCCACCTTCCTCCCTTATACCTCCACCAGCCCCGTCCAGCCCCCCAACCTCCCACCCAATCCCCACACCATTCCCCAGGGAGGGAAAGGGCCTCCATGGGGGGAATCTCCAGAGTCTGTCATTTCATCCAGGGCAGGACCTAGGCCCTCCCCCATGTGTCCAGGCTGAGAGAGCATCTCTCCATGTGAAATGGGCTCCCAAAGTTCATTCGTAAGCCTTGGTAATCCCTGGTCTATTATTCAAGGCCCCAGAGATTTCTGAGGCCTCCTCACAGATAGTACATTCATGGAGTCTAGATCAGTCCCCTGTTGGCCTCTCAGCCATCATTCTGGGGTTCAAGAGCTCCCCTTGTCCGGTCAGATGTCTTTGTGGGTTTCACCATCATGGTCTTGACCCCTTTTCTTATCATTCCTCCCTCTCTGCTACTTGGTTCCAGGAGTTCAGTTCAGTGTTTAGCTGTGGGTGTCTTCCTCTGCTTCCATCAGCCACTGGATAAAGGCTCTAGGATGGTATATAAGGTAGTCATCAATCTTATCATCAGGGAGGGTCTATTAAGGTAGGCTCCCTGCTATTGCTTAGTTTGCCAGTTGGTGTTATCCTTGTAGATCTCTGGAAATCTCCTGGTTATGTCTTTATGTGGTCTTTTGTTTGGGATAATCAATGACACAGAGAGGGAATTTTTACTTTACTAAAAAATTGTACAGTCTATTTTGATCTAATTTCCCCTGCCCCATCTCCTATCATATCTCCAAATCCCTACACACCCAGCTTCATAGTACTTCTCTAGAGAGATTTTATATGAGGTGAAGGGAAGTGCTGACTATGCCTGCTGTCAAGGAGGCAGGATGTGCCAGTGGTAGGTTGGGTTGTAGTCCACTGCCCCCCTTCCTTTTTCCTGACTAGTTTTCAGCTAATCCTAAGTGGGAAACAAGATAGCTCAGCAGGTGAAGACTCTTGCTACCAATCCAGAGGTCCTGAAATCTATGCCTGGGTCACACTTGGTGGAAAGACCAGACTCCCAAAATTCTCTTCTGACCTCCATACATGTGCCATGACATGTGTGCACACACATGCATAAACACACAATATAATATGTGATATATTTTTAAAAACAGCAAAATTATTGTTATTAATATTGGTGATTATCAACATGAACTTTTAAAGAAAAACATGCTAAATTTGATTATCAAAGGAAACAACAGACTTAAGACAGATGAAAGAGATCTCTTGTAATTAAATAAAGAGAAGGACACAAACAAAAAAACTGCTAGGGAAATGGAAAGATCTCACATTCCTATCAGCAGTGTCTCAGAGAAAATGAGACAAGTGATGAAAACAATATTCAGTGAAATTTCAGATAAATTACAAATGTACAGAAAAAATGGAACCCAAGGTGTAGGTGTCTTAAGGGGATAACACATGGAGAAATGCATGGTAGTATATCATAACTCATTTTTAAAATTCAGAAAACTTGTTTTAAATGGTGTAATCAATGAATTAAATATTTTTCAGAGGATATTCCATCTTCTCGAGTGTCACTCATGGTAAGGTCTGGTGATCATAGATGGTGAGAATATTACGTTGTGTCAGATGTAGTGATTGACCAGTATTCCTGAATCAGTTCCTTAAGAAGTTCTAGAAATTCTGATGACCACTAGTTTGAAAAAGATATCCTTCTGGGACATGTTAGTAAATTCTGGCTTAATCAAGCATCAACATTCTTTCTTTTTCCAGAGCAATGAAGTGAAGAAAGAATTTAAAAGGCAATTTTTATGTGGTGGCACATGTCTGTCATCCCCACACTAAGCGTGTGGATTTATCTGGCATTAGGAAGTTCAGCTCCACCTACATGCCAAGACAGATGTTAGCCTAAGCTAAAACCCCGTGGCCATAAATTAGTTACAGGAGAACAATTTTAAAAGAAGATATGTTTATGTCCATAGTGAAATCTCTGCTTTCTGATCATATTGATTAATGACTTATTCTAGACTAGTAAAGGAAGAAACCAACCACTAATCCCACATTGGATGGAGGAGGAGGGCCTGAGTTCCCCACCTTAGCTGAGATCTATTAGCAGATGTTCTCTTTTTGGTCATCTGCACTTCAGTGGATAGTCTTACATCCATGAAAGAACAGACTAGACTCAGTGCATTAGAAATGACAGAAAATAAAGAGCATATAAAGTCAGGAGGGAAATATGGAGACTTTGCAAGAAATTGGAGAGGGGGCAATGGAGAATGGATATGATCAAAATATATTGTATACTTACTTGAAATGTTTAAGGAATACCAAAGTGAATAAATTATTAAATAAATACAAAACCACGAAAATCAAACGGCTTGATTTGTGAACTACATATGAAAGAACTACATGAGAATCTATGATCTTGCATCCAAAGGAAAAATATTATAATGTGAGGGGATAGTGAAACACATATGATACAGGAAAATGGGGCAGGGGGAAGATTAGAACCAAAATTTAAACAGGAATGCAAGTTGAAGGTGAGGGAAAAGCAGTGCTAACGACTGAGTTAACTACAAATAAAGATATGGGATGAAACTTCATGAAACCCCCTGCTAAGTTTTTTAAAATTTTGAGACAGGGTTTCTCTGTGTAGCTTTGGAGCCTGTCCTGGAACTATCCCTTGTATTCCAGGCTGGACTTGAATTTACAGATTAAAGATAAGGGTCACCACCCCCCCGGCCTTTACTTTTCTTCTTACTTCATGTCTGTCTCTGTACTTCGGTGACAGGACCCACTCTTTTCTTGCTCCTTTACCTTTCCTCCTCTCTTTAAACCCTTCTGTTCATTTTCCATGCATACCAGCCCCACCTGTCCTTTCTCCAGATTAGCTATTGGCCATTCAGCTCTTTATTACATCAAGCAGGTGTTTTAGACAGGCAAACTAACCCAGCATCACAGAGTTGAACAAATGCAACATAAAACAATGCATCATGTCTTAACATCATTGGGCAAGTGTTCCACAGCATAAACTTATATAACACATCTAAAAGGGAATATTCCACAACACGGAGATACCCTGCCTGGATGATCAGTGCTGCTTATAAAAGATAAATGTTAAGAAAAGAAAATTTAGGTGCCAATCACCAGCTACTTCCTTGTGTGGCTGGTGACAGAGGCCTTAACGCAAACAAACTAACACAGCCTCTTGCCCTTGCTTTTGACTGCCTACCAAAGCATAAATAGATGACAAGAGGTTAATGATGAAGACATCACATACTTTGATTGCAGGATACACAAATCAATTATTACTGACCAAAAAATTGCCTCCCTGCTGGATAACGTCCTTAGCGCTGGAAGTCTATTCAGGCTGCTGGGGGAGACAACAGGTTGGCTTTTCTATCACTGGACTCTGCATGTTTCAATACTGAACTTCCAGGAAAAATGTGCCTGTTGGGGCAATATTAGTGGTAACCAACTGCTCTCTTGATAGGACCTGAGGTCTGATGTGCAGGTGTGTATTCATGCCAGGTAGTATACACATGATCAAAACCCATGGGTAAGGAAGTCATAGGCCCTAGGGGAGAATCTTTTGACGATGTTGACAAGTGGTCATGTTGTCAAACTGTCTTCTATGTATTTCTATTTATTTCAGTGCATTTCTTCTAATCTGAGTCTTGGACAGAGAATCTTCTTATTGCACTGTGTCACAGTTAATATAGTTACTGTTCAAAATCTGAGAATAAAAACTGAATCCTCAGCCACAGATAGGACCCATAAGAGGACAGAAAGAATGAAGCCAGAAGATGGAGAAGAGTGATTTTAAAGACAGTGTCCTGGGTATGACATGAGATGTTTGCACACAAGAGCTCAAGGCACAAAAGAAAGACCTGCAAACGATCAATCAGGTTGAAACTTCCAGCATGAGGGTGCTCACAGAGCCCCAGCCCTAGCTGAGGACCTATTGGCAGTTGATGGCTGCTGTGAGAGGGAGAGTCAGCTTTTTTAGGAGTATGGCTACTGATGTAGGAATAAGTACAAAATGGTTGTCCTGTGAAGTGAAAAAGATCATCACTTGAGAATGCAAAACTCTTAGTTTTCGTATTTACCCTTATTGTTGACATTGTGTGTTCAAAACCTGCTCTTGGGATGCTGGGATTTGTGTGAGAAACGATTCAGGAAGACAGCCTAGTCAGAAGCAAAGCCCAAACAATGCCAGATCCTTAGGAAAATACTTTCAATGGTGAAGTGCTTTTGATGAGTATTCCATTTGATGGCTAGCCCTAGTTTGTGGGGACACCAGACCTTGAGCAGAGACCCACTTCCCCATCAGCTTGGGAGTAGGCAGATGTAAGACAGTGTTTACTAAAAACAATACAATGCCCGGGACAACAATATCCTAAAAAGGGCTGGCCCACGGGAACTGCCCTGACCTCGACCTTGTCCAAAGACTAACCGCCTCTTCTGACACACCCAAATCAGTTTCTGGTGTCAGAACAGAACCAGCCAGGGGCAGAGAGAGAGCAGAAGCTTTTCTGGAGGGAGGCCTTTCTTGGGAAGTTTTCTTGAGCCTTTTTGGGGCCTGCTTAAAGTTTTCTTTACACTGTTAAACCAGTCTCTGTGTTGTCAATCCCCGTCACCCTCTGCATATTATCGGACACAGGCTGCTCAGCGGATGTGGCACTAGTTATTCCCCCACAGAATAAGAAAGGTGTTCTTATTGTTGTTGTTGTTGTCGTTTTATAGGAGCCCCACAGTTGAAGATTTCATAGATTTTATAAGAGACACTTTTGTATTTCTGAGAGACTTTAAACTCTGAATGAGACTTTGGATGTTTAAAGTGACTAAACTTTAAGGTGTTGAAATTTTGAAAACTGTGTAACTTACAAAGCTGTTCTATATTTCATGCTGTAATATTAATATTAACATACCTTCTAGGGGAAAATGATAAAGGAAGGGTTGTAGTTGGATTGTGTTGTGATCGTGCATTAAGTTCACAATAGGTCAATTGTGCTGGCCAGTTTTCGGTCAAGTAGATACATGTTAGAGTCAGCTAGGAA
This sequence comes from Mesocricetus auratus, assembly GCF_017639785.1. Lineage (NCBI taxonomy): Eukaryota > Metazoa > Chordata > Mammalia > Rodentia > Cricetidae > Mesocricetus > Mesocricetus auratus. The sequence continues at coordinate 7,015,238 of NW_024429188.1, forward strand.
GACGGATTCTCTCCTTTTTTAGGGTTTCACAATTTACATTCCTATTTACTATTTTATATAATTTACAACAATTTTAAAATTTAACTATATTTTGATCATATTTTTCCCTTCTACCAGGTCTTTCCAGATCCCTCCCCATCCCTTCCCATTCAAATTTAGGCCATTTCTCAAAAAAGTAAAAAAACAGGAAAAATATGAAAAGAAAATTCTGCCAAACCCAATCAGAGCACACACAAAATAACAGGGGAGTTCAGTTTTATGTTGGGCATGAGGCCTGTCCTGGAGTGGTTGGTATATCCAGTGTATGGAGAAAATTGATTTTTGCCTTTCACAGAGGGTATAAGTGTAAGGGACAGCTGTGTTGCTAAATTTTATCCTGGTGGCTAGGTTTTCTTTCATTCACTCCTTCATTCATTTTTAAAACAATTTAAGAAAATAATACATAAAACACAAACTATGAACAAGACAAAGTAACAAAAAGGAAAAGAGTTCAAAGGAAGAGGGTCTATAGAATGAGAAAATCCCTAGGAATGATTGCTGGGTCTGTAGGCAGGATTGTAGTATATTTTCTTAATTAGTGATTGCTGTGGGAGGCCTCAAGCCATTATAGGTGTTGCTGTCCTCTGGGCGGGTGGCACAGGATCATACAAGAAAGCAGGCTGAGGACAGGATGGAGATCAGCACACCTACATGGACACTGCATCAGCTCATGACTCCAGGTTCCTAGGCTGATTGAGTTCCTGCCCTGAATTCCCCGAACAACGTACTAAGCTGTGGAACTGTAAGCTAAAATGAACTCTTCCCTCCACATTGTTTATAATCATGGCATTTTGTCTCAGCAATTGAAACGGAACACACCAGTTTAGTCTTCCAGTGACAACTCTTTCCTTATGAGTTTCATGTTTTAATGAAACCAGTGATGTTATAAAGCACTGAAAAGACACTTATCAGAGGATTTTCCATCTGCATTTAAAGATAAGAAACTTTGGGAAACACTCAAAGTAAGGATATTTTTTTAGGGCACGTGAGTACTTTTTAAACTCCCTGTAGACCATGCCCACAGCTTTATGAATTGCACTACAAGCATACAAATTACACTGCCCTTCCAAACACGAAATCTGATAAGGATTAGGCTAATCAATGCTGAATTTATTATGATTTGAAATCACCCTTTTATTGGGGTGTTACTGTTTTTTTAGTAAGGTGATATCTTGGGCTCTCTTGAATCCTGTAAGTGGATTATGTCACAAAGTGAGATGTAACAAACACTGGGAGGAGGCTGGCATCCAGGATGTTCAGCGGCGGCTGGTACTGCTGTCCCCATACCTCTCACCATGTAGCATTTCATACCTGCACCCTATAAACCATTCCCACCAACCTGTGCCCCTTCCAAATGGACAAAGACACACCAGCCCTTTCTACCCCCACATCCTGTCCTATGAAATAAAGCATCAGGAACAAGTTGAACTTCTTCATGGTTGCTAACAGTGCATATCCGTCATCTCCAGGCTGTAGGTAGACCAGTTGTCAGGCTTCCAGACCTGTACAAACCAATGCCCCTCTCTAACCAGTCCATCTACCACCCTTTCTCCCAAGAGCCCACCACAGACCACAGGAAACTCATCTGCTCAGGTTTGTTTGCTTTTATTTACGGTACCACAGGAGGATTCTGTGGTAACTGTCAGTGGACTTGCCACTGTCCATGACTGGCCGTGACAGAGAATCAAGACCTCTGAGGAGCTGAGAGTTCTTGATCACGCTGAGTCTCAGGGATGGTCATGTCCCCAGTAGATTCTCTGGTGCTTGGTGAGGACTCTTCTTGTTGAGGATCACTCTTGCCCAGCTCCAAGTTAAGCTGATGGTTTTGCTCAGAAGGCATTCGCCCACCTTTCACAACTTTTTTCAAATACCTCTCAATGAGTCTTTTCTTTGGCACCCTGTGCCGCCGGTGTCTTCTTTGCCGCTTATAAAACCTTTGAACCTACAACGACAGCACAATGATGATAAGCATGTGAACCGGACGCTGTGAGGAAAAGTTATAGGCTGAGGAGGAAATCCATGCCAGGCCACAGAGAGACAAGAGTCCCAGGGAAGGGAAACTGCTAAATGAAGAAGAAAGGATATTTTGCTCTAGTGGTCTCACATTTCCACGTCTTGCCGAAATCGGCTGATCTGCAGCTGTGCCAGGTGCGCAGGGAGAAGCCTGACTGGAAATCACCGCATTCCTTTGCTGTTCTTCTGAGGTTGAGGGGTCTAAATCTGTATTATTCTCCACTGTCTCCTTACTAACATCCATAACGGAGACCATCAGAGAGAGGTCTGACCCACAGCTCTCTGCACCCCACTGATCTAAGCTGCCAAACAATGCAGGGCCACACCCTTCAGCCCTGAGTGGTCAGCACAACCTCGCCAGCCATTATGAACCTTTCCAGCATCACAGAGCACCACCTCTGATGTCTCTGGCCACTGGGCACAGGGTTGAGGGGTGGGCTTCCAGAGATACCAGGATGTACTTGAGAAGTCAGAATGCACCACCTTGATACCTCGCGCGGCGGGGGGGGGGGGAGGGGTTGTACACTGTAATTGTAAAGGAAGAGAGTCTGTCAGGAGACAGGAGGCTCTTGGTGAGCTTCTTCAAGAGTTACTTCCCAAACAACTTTTCTTTCCTGTAGTCAATTCTCATTGCAGAGGAAGATGTGGCAGGAAGCCCCCTTCTCCAATCTTCCCTGTGTCACCAATACTTAGAGGATCAATCTGGTTTGTCTTTCCCTTTTCCCTTAGGGAGCATTCTATTATCATTCTGAAAATATTTCCAAAAGTGGTTTGATCACAGTTAAAACTCATTGGCAAATGAATCACCTACAGAACATCAAAAATTGCTCCGTGAAAAAAATCTCACTATTGATACAATTTTTCCCCAGTGAACTATTCCCCAACCATACAATCAGAAGTAAGTAAGAGAAGTTTGGGGAATGTGGTTTTGTTTCTCATTCTTTAGCACAGAATCAGAACAGACATCCTGTTAGAGTTCACGAAAAGTGGGCATTATGCTCACTCCATTTTCACCTGTTTGGTGTCTAAGAAAAAGCAGCCGAAATCCACATTTTGTTTTTAAGATTTTGTTTATTCATGTTTTGTAGATTGAGTAAGGGGGAAGGCTTCAAATTAGATTATTTATCAGCCTACATTTGCACTTGGTAAATACTTTCCCACTCTTTATTACCTAGCATAGCCTCACACTATTGAAAAAAATCAAGTTAGAAAGAAGGATTTGAAACAGAGTTCAGAGTATTATCCCTAGCAGTGCAACAGGACACCAGCTGCAGCTTCTGCTCCCCCATGCCCACATCTCCTTGTATCCCACAGACCATGCCCTTGTAACATCCCTCTGCCAACTTTGTTGCTTTGTTGCAGACCCTAACTCCAGCTGGCACTGCCTGCTAACCCAAAAGCTGATCATTCTGGGGCAACAAGTAGTGTCAATGTAGACACACACCTCTCCTATGTTCCTGAGATCTAGTCCTTCAGTCTCATACCCATATCTGTAGCAGGAAACCTGCTGTAGTTTTCATTTTCTCTCTGTCCTATCCCGAAGGAATCACAAAGACCTTCTCTGGTTGTGAAATATTACTTTAACTAAGTAAAGGTCTGTTACATTTTTATGTTGCATTTTTTAAAGATGTAAAGATGTGTTGCTGTTTCACCATGCTTGCTGAAGGCACCTGCTTTGTCTAATAAAAAACCGAATGACCAATAGCTAGGCAGTAGAGGCATAGATATGGTGCTGGTGGGCAAAGAGAATAAATAGGAGGAGGAATCTAGGCTTGATAGAGAAGAAGAGAGAACTAAGGAAAAAGAGAGGGAGATGCCCTGGTCGATCTAGATACACGTAGTGTAAAACATACATAATGAAAGAAATGTAAAAATCCCCAAGACAAAATGTAGATGAAGAGAAACAGTTTAAATTAAGATATAAGATCTAGTGGAACAAGCATAAGATGAGGCTGAGCATTCATAACTAATAGTAAGTATCCATGTCATGGTTTGGGAGCTGGTTGGTGGCTCAAAAGAAAGCCTGCTACATTCTCCTCCAACCTTCTTTCTCTCAACTCATCTAAGTTGCCCCATCTCCAACACCAGCAGGGAACACACCTGCTGAGCTGGTCAGGAAAATAGGCAACACACAGCCATCTACACTCTCTGAAAATCTAGAGAGGAGACAGAAACCAATGAAAAACCAACACCCACTCAATAAAGACACGACCAGATATCAGAACCTAGAACTGCAATATTCTCAAACCCACCTGCTGAGACGCCAGCATAAAAACACAATCAATAATAGCCAAGGCAATATGTCTACACTAGAGCCAGGAATCCTACCACTATAAGTCTTGACACGCAAGAAAAAGACTTGGGGGCTGGAGAGATGACTCAGCAGTTAAGAGCACTAGCTACTCTTCCAGAGAATCAAGGTTAAGTTCCCAGCAACCACACAGTAGCTCACATCTATCTGTAACTCCAGTTGCTGGGTTCTGACACCATCACACAGACACACATGCAAGCAAAACACCAATAAAATAAAATAAAAATAAGTAAATTATTTTTTAAAAAGGAAAAAAGACTTTAAAAACAGCCTTCATGAATTTGATAGAAGTCCTTAAAGAGGTAATGCATAAAATCCTTAAGGAAATTCAGGAAAATACAGTGTTAGGCAATAAATAAAACTGTTAAAGACCTGGAGTTGTAAATAGACCTATAAAAAACCTGTTGGAATTGTGGAAATGAAAATCTTAGGAATTAGAGCAAAACTACAGAGGCAAACTTCGCCAACAAAATACAAGAAATGGAAGAGAGAATCTCAGGCATTGACCATACGATAGAAGAAAACAAAAATATTAAATCTAAAAATTTCCTGACAAAATGCCCAAGAAATAAAGGGCCCTATGAAAAGATCAAACATAATAATAATAGGAATAGAGGAAGGAGAAGATACCCAGCTCAAAGGTCCAGAAAGTATATTTTAAAAAAATCAAAGATTTCCTAACCTATAGAAGGAGATGCTGATAAAGCTACAAGAAGTATACAGAATAACAAATAGATTGTACTACTAAAGAAAATCCCCTCACCACCTAATACTAAACGTACAGAACAAAGAAAGGATACTAAGTTGTAAGGGGAAAAGACCAAATAACATATAAAGACATACCTATTAAAATTATACCTGACTTCTCAATGGTGACTCTAAAAACCAGAAGGGCCTGGACAAATGTGCTGCAGACTCTGAGACCACAGATGTCATCTCAGATTATTATACTCCATAAAGAAGATGTTGGAAATGATCTTCAGTAGTAAGCTATCATCTTCCCCAAGCCTGGAAGACAAAAAGTATTGTAATAGTGATGTCAGGACCCAAAAATGGGGCAGCCAGTAAAGAGCCGTATCCATTCAAACTGTATAGAGACAAACACATGGCTATGAAGGACATTATTGTTTCCTGAGACAGCGACCAGGAGGAGATCCTACCCTGTGAAAGCTTTCAGAAGATGATTTCTCAGAATGAGGATAATTTGTAGCTTTGTATTTGCCAGCTTACTTTAAAAAGAACATTATGGAGGTAATTGTGACAAAACTTTATTTCAAAAATAACTCTTTTTGATGTCCCTAGTTTCTGAGAAACCATAAGGGCTCAACAGATCCCTTTATCCATGACATTTTTATGACAATTAAAACACCACCCCGAGGAGGATCCTTTGCCACACTGTCACTTTTCAGTATGCTGACATGGGCTAACAAAACAGAATGAAATGATACAACTTATAGTACATCTGAAAGATTAAGTTGCATTTATGGCTATACTCAGAATATACATTGGGCTTTGTTGTAAATGAAACATAATTAGTCACACAGGTCTTTAACATCGGATTATAACTTTTGTCTCGGTGAATAGCCAGGTGTTGGCGGCACACGCCTTTAATCCCAGTACTTGGGAGACACAGGCAGGCAGATCTCTTGAGTTCAAGGCCAGCCTGGTCTACAGAGCGAGTTCTAGGACAGCCTCCAAATAATACAGAGAAACCCTGTCTGGAAAAAAAATGGGTGAATCAAAAAAAATTTGGTAACAGTAAAGAGGTACTGGTATTAAGTAAAGAAAATGAAAAAGACAAAGGTATATGGAATGGAAAATTTTGTTTGCATTTAAGGTCGATTTTGTGAGTCATCTCTAAAACCTTTTGGCCAAAAGCCTGGCCTCTCCACCTTGCATCTACAGAGTTACAAGGAGTAGATACAGCTGTACCCCATGACTTTAGCTCAAATGGTGGAATTATGAGGGGGCATATAGGACTTTTTAACCTTTTTAGTTCAAGGATTGGCTGGAGTTGTTCTTTTACATAGATTTTAATTAAGGAAGTTTCATTTCAACAGACTAATCATGACCTAGGGAAAAAGGATGACCTAAAGATGCATGTATGTTCTGAATGTATGGTGTGGCCACACCGTTATGTATGAAATGTGATTGTGAATGCGTGAGTATGAACTGCTTATATGATTAAAAGGATACTTAAATCCCTTCAAAAATAGTTAAAAAGCTACCTAGAATGCTTTATATATAGCCAAAAGGAACATCCAGCCAGTCTGTTAATGTTTTAACAGAAAAGTTAAGATACAAATGAGGCCTTGTCAGCTAGTGAGAGCTCTACAGGTTAGATTGGGAAAGACTGCTCACAGACTTCAAATAATTTTCAAAAGTTATTTGGGACACAGTATAGTTTACAATCGTTGAGTGATTTTCAGTTTTTGGGAAATATTTAATGGATATGTCCTTTTTAAAGGGCATCTACAAATAATCTAGGTAGTGATCCCAATTCACCTAGATAGTTAGCCAAGGAGGGTAGACATATCCTTCTACTGTTATGGTCCAGCTTCAACAGTTCAAAAAAATTTAGAAAATACAAAAGGGGGAGTAATGTCCCCAGTCCCCACATGACTCATCAATGATTGTGCCCAATGTATCTGTGCAAGTGCACTTTCTAAATGCTTTCCTGAGCAGATCTTAGAACGATTGCAAACTTTATCACTGTTTTGACCATCAAATTGTAAATGTAAATCACATGTGGGTTACCCTTGTAACAGAGGAAGGCCGGTAGAATGTTATTGCCCAGATCTGGTGATGGGTACGGTGATGGAGAGGCGCTATGTCAATGGGGGTCCTGGAAATGGTGGCAGTGGCGGTAGGCATTCTGGCTTTATGCCGAGTTCAAACGTGCCTTGTTCCAGAGGCATTTGCACAGATACATTAGGTTCAGTCATTGATGCTACACATGTAGCATGATAAAAAATATGCACAAGAGGCTTGTTGCACTATCCACAGAGCACCTATTTGTTCCTGTGGTGATGCAGTTTGTTGATTTAACGTCAGCAGCCTCAGCTGAATATGCGGCTTGAGCCAGTCTCCTTTTTGTCGCATTAGGACAAGTTGCATTTCTCCAGAAAAATACACTGGCAATAGGCGTGATTCCAGAAACAGGAACCACCAAGGCTGATATTTCAAGTGACCATGTCCTGTTCAAATACTGAAAAGGGGCTTTTGCCACTCATCACAGTCAATACCAATGTCCAAATGTTTTAAATGGGTCCTTTTTCCCCCAAAGGGAAAAACTGTCAAAATGAATTCTGTTGTTTCAAGGTGTGTCAAGCACAGACAGTTAGTCTTTCCAGTTCTCTGTTGGCTTCTCGATGAAAAGTCACGGGTCCGGGAGGTTGATGCAGCAGGCCTGTTGAGAAACTGGAAATCTCGAACCAACTGTTTTCTTTCTTTCTCAGGCTGTAGATTCGATGACATCAAGAGTCAGGAACACTGATTTAGGAGATCTCACTCAAATTGGCTTAGGTAGGCTCCCACGGTCTCAGGTCAAGTTTTTCTCTGCTCCATGCATCTCACCAAATCTTCTGACAGCTGCCAAAGCTTTATTCTTTTCCTGCAAGAAAACACAAACATGCCCTCGACCCCAAATTAGGGTCTTCTCCACTGTCTAGTGCATGGATGTCTCCATTTGACCTGAGCAATAGTTGCTCAAGTTCCATCATGACAGAATCTGTCTGAAGCAGAGTGCTCACTGGCATTCACATTTAAAAAAATTTTTTTAATGAGGATTGTATTATTTGATGATTCATGTGGGGACTGGGGACATTACTCCCCTTTTTTATTTTCTAAAGTTTGTTTGAACTGTTGAAGCTGGACCATAACAGCAGAAGGATTTGTCTACCCTCCTTAGTTAACTATCTAGGTCAATTGGGATCACTATCTAGATTATTAGCAGTCCCCACACCAGACCCTCCCTCAGCCCCTGCTGTAGTAACCATGACAGGCTAAAGATAAGACACATAGTCCTCTGACACAAGGAAACTCCAGATCCTCTTGCCTCCCGGAGTCTAGGGGCCAAAAATTAACACAAAGAAACTGACCCCCCCAAGGCTCTTAGATGCTTGGTTCCTGGGAACTATTTGGCCACAAAAGAAACTCCAGAGGAGACCAAAACTCCCCTGTAGTCTCCAGGCTATAGTTCTGAAAACTATTGGTATCTATGTACAACAGGCCACCTGCAAGTAACAAGACAATGCCATAGAAACCACAGAATGTTCCCTCTCAGCACTGACCATTAAGAATAATTGGTACACAGGTATTTCATGCCAAAATATGACTTTGAGAAATTCTCCTAATTGTCCCCAAATGTCAACCAATCAGAAGCCAACCTGTACCTACTGAAGTAATCCTGTAACTTCTGCCTTTAAAACCTAACAGTAGACAGGGAACTTCACTCCCCCCTTGAGGCTACTGCGACAGTTAGCCAGACCCTGTCATGGGTGGATGAACAATTAAAACCTTGCTTTTTCAATTTAGTGGGTCTGTCTTCCTGGTGGTCTCTGGGGACTTTGCAACTTGGGCACAACTCTCCTAATGGGCTGGACCCTCTCCCACTAATCACTAATTAAGAAAATGCCTTATACTCTTATGGAGGCAATTTCTCAATTGAGATCCCCTCCTTTCAGATGACTCTAGTTGTGTCAAGTAGACATAAACCTAGCCATCAGACTTAGCTGGGATGGGTCCTGTCCTGAAAGCAACCATTTCTTTGATCCAGTGCAGAGCAGGCCTCTCTTTAGTGGCTGTAATCTCCATAGCAATTGTAGCCTTTCTTTCAACAGATGCCTTGGCTGTAACATTGAGATTATTAATACTTTGTCTCTCCAAACTGTGCATTTTACATTTCTTTCTGTCTCACCTTCTTTCCCTTCATTTCAGACCTGTATAAGTATTATCATCAACAACTATGCCAAAGATGGTTTCCAAAATTTAAAAAATGATAAAAATTAAATAAAAAACTATGCCAGCGATTCAATATCATGTTGTCTTGAAATTTTTCCCACCAAAGAAATTAGTCTGTTACATTTTTAAATCTAATTTCCGGCAAGTTATTCAGACAAGGATAGATGCTAGTAAAGTCCTTGATTCTGTCTCTAAAACCTTGAGCTGGGCTTCTATGGTCCACTGGGCTGCCAGTACTGCTGTACTAAAGGCTCCTACAAGGATGGCCCATTAAGCCTTGATTGCAGAGTTCAGCCACTTTTCCAGTCCAAAGTTTCAAAGACTTCTGAATGCCTCTAGAAAACATGGTCAGGTTCACAGCCACAATTCACTCCTGGTGTCTAGTTACTTTTCTGTTGCTGTGATAAAACATCATGATTGAAGGTAACTTAAGGAAGACGGAGTTCATTTTGGCTTATGATATCAGAGGAATGAGTCTAAAATAACAGTTGGGCATGGTAGCAAGTGGCAGACATGGTGACAGGATCAGGAAGCTAGCGGAGAGATCACATTTTTCAGAGCAAACACAAATCAGAGAGCAAATTGCAAGTTGGGGAAGACTTTAAAACTCTCAAATGCCAACACACAGATGTACTTCATCCACAAGGATAACCCCCATCATAACCTCTCCAAACAGTGCCACCAACTGAAGACTAGATATTCAAACACCTGAGCCTATGGGAGACATTTTTCACTCAAACCATCACAGAGTGTAATATAGATATCTCATTTAGGACTGAGCACTCCACAGTTGTTTACTCTCTGCATTTGAACAGTTGTGAGGCTCTGTATTAACTACTGTTCACTGAAAAAAAAGCTTCTCTGCTGAGGGTTGAGAGCTGCAGTAATTCATCATTATCCAGACAAGTATTTAGAAGGTTCTAAGCCTGATACCAGATCTGTTTATCAAAATCATAGCCATAGGTTATTTCTTATTTGTCTGTTTTTTTAATTCCTCAGATGTTGGTTCATTAATAGATTTACAGTCCCAGGCATGAGTAATTTCCTATGGATCAGGCCTCAAATCCAATCAGAAAATTGTGGGGGTAAGCCTTGCAACATTCATGTCGTTGTTGCATACCTTGCCAGGTCAGTTATTATTTTAGGTACAAGAGTTACTTATCTGGGTAAGACTGTTGATTTTTCTCCCTAAGCAGCCTACACAGTACCTTCCAACACTATGAAAGCTAGTCAATAGGAAAAAGTTTTCAAGTCAATATATGCTTTATTTCTCTATGTACTGTGATCAAAATGTCCTCAGAAATACGGTCTCACTATCAGTTCTGTTGGGCAATATCCTATACAGCTTTTTAGTGGGGGAGTCTCTTATACTATTTTTCAAGTCACTAGATCCTGACTGCTTTTGTCTAATCTGTTAATGCTCTGCTTTTATAGATGGTTTACATAGTTGAATTCTCATATATGAAAGGCATATGATATGAAATATTCACTGGGAAGAAGACAATTAGGTCCTGATTCCAAATTAGCCACAAAAATTTGCTAAATCATCCACGTTCCCTAGGCCTTGGTCTCTCCATCAATTAGATTGGGGGATCCTCCTTACTTAAAGTATTACACGCAGTCCAGCAGCAGTAGTATCCCTTTGATGCTTGCTGTGAATGTAAAATCACAAGCCCCACTCTATGTATGACTGCCTATTCAGGATCTGCTTTCTACAAGGGCTCTGGACAAAACTGGTGTAACCCTGGTGGAGATTTCAATGAATACAATGACAAGTCACCTGGGACTTTGTATAACTTGTTTAGTATTTCTCATTCAGTTTTTCACAGAGCTAGCTAAATATCAGAATCATCTGGAGAGCTTGAAGTCCAACGCCCGGATAAACTGGAATCCCTGGTAGTGAAGGCTGAGTAAGAGCACTATTTAAATCTCCCCCAGGGGATTCCCATGTGCATCCATATTTAAAAGCCCATGACCTAAATGCTCTTTCCCTCCTTGGGTCCCTGTCACCCATGCTTGCTTATATTTTCTACTCTACCATGCATGCTTTCCCCCCAGTACCCAAGAGTAACAACAGAAAATGATCTCTTTTTATCTGGCATCTCCTTCAGGTACAAATGACAATAGGGAAACATAATTGTCACCCATCAAGCACTAGATATTTATACTTCACGTTGGGATTTGGGTTAGAAGAACAGAGAGAGACCAACACATAGACCATATGAAGTTAGGTGCACAGGCCTACAAACACACAGATTGGCCAGTGAAGACAAAGATTCAGGCTTTTGACATCAATGCCATATTTGTTTAAAATTACACATAATTATCCTCTGATAAAACTATTTATATAGCAAAATACATAAATGTTAGCTTTTGGGGTCACCAGGATCAACCATTTTGTACTGACTCATAGGCCACTGGATTTCCAGTGTCAGTTATGTTTTAGCTTACTTATATCTGATATCTATATCAGAGCCATGCTGTCTAAACATATATTTGTAAGGCGAATGTTTCTGGCCTAGCAGGTCCTGGCAGCATTTCTCTGCCCCAAGGAAACACACGAGACATATATTAATTATAAATACTGTTGGCCATTAGTTATGGCTTCTTATTGGCTAGCTCTGTCTAAATTGTTAACCCATTTCTAATAATCTAAGTATTTCCACGTGGTCTTCTCTTACCAGAGAAAAGGTTGGGGCCTCTTACTCCATTGGAGTCTACAAGGTGTCCGTTCAGAATCTCCACAGAGAAGAGAAGAGAGCAATTTCCTGTTTGTCCCTGTTTATATACTGATTCTGCCCAGGTACATCACTTCCTGCCTGTCTGTACAGATCTCCAGACCTCTATGGTTAGATAGTGGCAGTTTCTGCCTAGCTACATCACTGCCTGGGATCTCAAGATGACTCCTCTCTGCCTATACTTCCAAGAATCCTCCTCATATCCTAGTCCTACCTGTCATCCTCCCTGGCTAATCAGTGTTTTATTCATCAACCAATAAGACAGACATATATACAGAAGAACATCCCCCATCATCTCCTCCTTTCTGTCTAAATAAAAAGAAGGGTTTTAACTTTAACATAGTAAAATTACACATATAACAAAACAGTTATCAAGTAAGAACTATAGTTACAATATTTAGTCCATTAACATTTAGCAATATTTTCCATCATCTCTCCTATCTTTGTGAGTCTAAAGTCTCATATGTAGCTTATCTTTTATCCTAAGGAAAACTATAACCATAGCTATCTGTCTTCAACTCAATCAAAGACCTCAGAAGGATAATATATAAACTCTAGAGCTGACAGAGACATCTTGCTGACTAGACAGTCATTCAAAGTTCCTCTGTAACATTGGGTCATCCAGCTTCAGCCCACAGGCCCCAATGTGTCTGGCAGTCTTCTAAGCAAAGCAGGAAATTTTAAACTGCCTGCCTGCATTGGCAATTTGTCAGTCATTTCTCTGTGTCCTGCAGTCACTTTCCTGTGGGTCCTGTGGGTCCTGTGGGTCCTGTGGGTCCTGTGGGTCCTGTGGTCCTGTGGGTCCTGCATGTCCAGTTAATACAGCAACAGTCAAACAGTTCAGGCAAGAGCAGTTTCTTGCCCAAATGGCTAGTCTTGTCTCGCCATAATGAAAGCAAACTCCATAATGAGTTTCTTCAATGCCTACCTTCCTGTCAGATGTAATTGGTGTTGCCAGGAGCAATTGTGTCTCACTGCCAAGAAAAACCTTAAACCATTTTACCTGCCATATTCTGTAGGTCTTTGAAAGGTTTGAAGACTATCTATCCATCTCAAATACATCTCTGTATATCCAGAAAACCTAACTAACCTAATTGTAAGTTCTGACTATTATAGGTGACTATATAATCTGTATTTAATTATACATTACATTTTTAAAAGAGCTATATAAGCACAATACCTAAAGAGGAGAAATATCATATCACAAAATTGATTTTAAATTTGTATCAATAAACCCAAATCCATACCAATGCAAAGTATTCATTTCTATATCATATTCCCCTTTTTTTCCTTTAAAAAGAGATTGACTGTGATCATTACCATTTCTAACCAACCAAATTTAAATGAAAACAAACATTTATAAACAATATTTGGGAATGTGGGTGTCATTTTCTCCAAACTGCTTTCTGCTGTTTGGGGATGCTGTCTTGGGAATCCTAACAAGACCCAGAAATCCTGGCTGTAGTGGTCTGATGTGGGAAGTCCTGTTATTTGTCAATAAAGCACTGTTGGGCCAATAGGAATCTAGATAGGTGGGACTAGGAGTCCAGGAGGACTCTGGGAAGGAGAAACACAGGAGGGTCGAGATGTAACGCCATGGGTTAGGAAGCCCGGAAGCTTCTCCAGTAAGAGACATACTTAGATGAACAATTATGGGGTAATTACTTAAGTCAGAGCTAGCCAGTAAGAAACAAGCAAGGCCAACAACTTCATAATTAATATAGCCTCCTGTGTGTTTATTTGGGACTGATGCGGCTCTAGAACCAGGCTGGCGGGGAGGCTTCTCTCAAAGAAAAAAGCCTCCCTTTACAGTGGTCAGCAAGGCTGTATTGTCCCAGCTGCTTTGAATGTTGGATCACCTGGGTCACTGCTTCAAGAGGTCTTGCTTCACGTTAGTCTGGATGGAATCCACAACTTTTCATTTTCTGTGGAAACACAGATAATAAAATCTCTTTTCCAAAGTAACATATCCTTATATTTAAATTTTGAAATCAAGGCATTTTTAAAATATATAAATTGGATTAATCCAGCTGCATTTCTTTTAGAAGTTGTTGCTATTTCCTCAGCAGACAAACAATTAAAAAACAACCCTATTTATTTATTTATTTTTCGCTTTTTGAGACAGCGTTTCTCTGTGTAACTTTGGCTGCCCTTGAGCTCACACTGTACACCAGGTTGACCTTGAAATCAGAGATTGCCTTGGTTTATGCTTCCATCGAGCAGCATGCTTCTGGCTTGGAGATGTGGCAGCTGCCACTGCCAGCTGCTCACACACACCACTCGATTTCTAGCAGGGCCTCTTAAAAGAGCCTTGCAGATTTTGCCACTTATGCTGAGTCAGGAAGGCTCCCTTAAAGTAGGCGTGTGAGTCTCTGAGTAGCCTTAGCAGTCCTGGAACTCACTCTGTAGACCAGGCTGGCCTCAAACTCACAGAGACCCGCCTGCCTCTGCCTCCCAAGTGCTGGGATTAAAGGCGTGTGCCTCCACACCTAGCTTGGAATACTCAGTCTTAAGTGGAATGTCTTCACCAATACTCTCCCTTCAGAACTCCACAGGAGGAATAAAGATTGAAAAAGGTAGAAGAGATGGAGGACATCAAAGAGACAAGGCCTTCGAAACACAGCAGGACTGATACACGTCTGAATTGACAGAAACTGGGGCAACATGCTCGGGGCCTGCAGATGGGGCTTCAGTGCTTAGAGGAGAAATAGACACAGTATCTCCAATTGAAACCTGCTCAAAAATGACTGTGTAGATAAATCACACTTAAGGGCAGACTCCACACCCAACAGTAGTTAGCCAACAAAAAAATGAATTCAATGGTATTTTTGTAGTCTTTTTTCTCATATTGCTTTGTTTGGACATTTTTTTTTGTCTTTCTGACCTTTTGCTTGTATATTATGGTTTCTGTTTTGTGTTTTATCAGTTTTGTTTTTGTCTGGGGTTGTGTCTGAATGTGTTTCCTTTGTTCTTTCTTTGTTGTTTTTTTTTTGTTTTCTAATTCTGGTTTTTTTTTGCCTGTTTGTTTTCTATACATAGAGAAAGAAAGGAAGAAGAGTTTGGTGGGCAAGGAGGAAAGGATGGTGGAGCTGGGGGAGGGGAGACTGTGATCAGAATGTGTTGTATGAAAATTTTCAATTATATATATACACACATATATACATATATGCAAGTATAATGTGTGCATACATACATACATACTACATACATACGTACATGGGCCTGACCAGATAGCTCAGTGAGTTAATTCACTTGCTGCCAAGACTAACTACCTGAGTTCCATCCTGGGGTCCCATGCAATGAAGGAAAATAAAATAGCTACCCCCAACTATTCTCTCACCGCCACACACGTGCTATGGCATGTATGTGTGTGCACATGTACAGACACACACATCACTAAATAAATAAAATGTAAAAATATTTTTAAAAGGTGAGCTGAGGCCTGGTGATACATGCCTGGAATTTCAGCATTCATATGGCAGAGGCAGAGGCAAGACGGCTAAGGCTACGTTACTATAGAGTGGATTTCAGGGCAACCTGATCCACATGAGGCACTGTCGAAAAGAAAGAAAGGAATAAAGAAAAAAGGGGAAGACAAGCAAAGAATGGAAGACTAACAAAAATAAAGAAGCCGGGGCTATGTATGGTGGATCTCTGTGAGTTTGAGGCCAGACTGGTGTACACGGTGAATTCCTGGCCAACCAGGACTTCATAAACCCTGTCTCAAACCAAAACACAACAGACAAAAGGGCTGGAGGGATGGCTCCATACTTGCTCCTCATGCAAAGGACCCAAGAACAACTACCTGTAACTCCAGTTCCAGAGGATCTGCTGCACTCTGCTGACCTCCCAGAGCACCAGCCACTCATTCACTGCACAGCCACTCATTCACTGCACAGCCACTCACATATAATAAAACCAAAATAAATAAACCTTAAAAAGAAAAACAGATTTCAGCATAGAAGTGAGTTCTAGGACAGACAGGACTGTTATACACAGAAACCCCGTCTTGGAAAAACAAAAAACAATGTACCTTGTAGTTGGAAGAGTTTGACTGTGAAAGTAGGCGGTAGAGACAAGGGCTCACACAGTTCAGAGAAGGTTCTTCATTTTATTTTATTTCTTGAGACAGGGTTTTTCATGTTGCCCAAACTGGTTTCACACTCGATAAGTAGGGGAGGATGAACTCCTGATCCTCCTGCCTCTACCTGCCAAATACTGGGATTACAGGTTTGCAACATTAGCCCAACTGGGATATTATTTCTTGTTTGTTTGTTTGATTGCTTGATCGATTGATTGATTTGTGTTTGTGTGTGTGTGTGTGTATGTGTGTGTGTGTGTGTGTGTGTGTGTGTGTGTGTGTGTGTGTGTGTGTGTGTGTGTAGTTTTGGAGGCTGTCCTGGAACTCTCTGTGAACCAAGCCTCTGCCTCCTGAGTGCTGGGATTAAAGGTTGCATCTTCAAGGTGGGAGATAATAGAGGATGTGCTGGTGACCCTAGAGACAAGAAACTGGCAACATTAGAGTACTGAAGGAACTAAGTCCTTCAATGGTTAACAAATAGACATGGCTTTCTTACTCTCCCTCTCTGTTCCTCCCCCATCTCCACCATCCAGTTCCCTTGTGTTCTTCTCCCCCTCCTCTCTTCTCCCCCTCCCCTTCTGCTCTCCCTTCTCCCCCCTCCCAATTTTCTCAGGAGAGCTTGTCTATTTCCCCTTCCAAGGGGGATCCATGTATCTCTCTCTTAAGATTTTCCTTGTTACCTAGCTTCTCTGGGTTCACGGCATATAGGTTGGTTATCCTTTGCTTTACATCTAATATTTACTTACAAGGGAGTTATGAGGCTAGGGAGAAACCTGGAACTAGGGAAATTCCCAGGAATCCACAAGAATGACCCCAGCTAAGACTCTAAGCAATTATAGAGAGGAAGCCTGAACTGGTTGTCTTCCCCTGTAATCAGATTGATGAATACCTTAATTATCATCATAGAAACTTCATCCATCAACTGATGGAAGTAGATGCAGAGATCCACAGCAAAGCACTGGGCTGAGCTTGCAGAGTCCAGTTGAAGAGAGAGAGGAGAGATAATACAAGGAAAAGGTTCAAGACCATTGTGGGGATACCCACAGAAACAGCTGACCTGAGCTAGTGGGAACGCACTGACTCTGGACTGATGGGGGTCGTTAGGTGGGGGACCTGCATAGGACCAAATAGGTATTCTGAATGTGAGTGAACAGTTGTGTGGCTTGGGCAGTCTTTGGGACCACTGGCAGTGAGACAAGGATTAATCCCTAGTGCTTGAATTGGCTTTTTGGAGCCCATTCGCTATGGAGAGATACCTTACTCAGCTTAGATAAGGAGGAGGGCCTTGGTCCTGCCTCAAAGTGATGTGCCAGACTTCACTGACTCCCCATGGGAAGCCTTATCCTCTCTGAGGAGTACATAGAGGTTGGGAGGTGGGGAGAAGGTGGGGAGAGCAGGAGGAGGGGAGGGAGTGGGAACTGGGATTGGTATGTAAATGAGAGAAGACTGTTAAGAAATAGACCTGGAAACTTAGCATAGCAGCACACTCCTACAATCCCTGAATCTAAGAGGCAGAATCAAGAGGGTTGGGAGTTCAAAGATGCACAAGTAGAGGGTGTAGTCTTTGACTGGAGGGGGCACAGTTCTTCTTCTGATAAGTAAGAGCAAAAGGAAGTTAGGTGGAAGAAATAGAGAAGATTGAGTGATGGGATAAGGAAATTCTCAATAGAGTGTGTCTATTTCTTCTGGTTTTTTGTGTCTTCTGAGAGAAGGTCTGAGTAGCTCAGACCAGTAGCAACTCATGATCCTCCTGCCTTGCCTTGCAAGTGCTGGAAGGATAGGTATATGTCACAACGCCTAACAAAATGTGTCTACTTTCTTTTATGTAATTGATTAGTTAACTAATTAACTTATTTATTATTATTATTATTATTATTATTATTATTATTGTCTTTTTTGAGACAGGGTTTCTCTCTGCATAGCCCTAGATGTCCTGGAACTCACTCTGCAGACCAGGCTGGCCTCAAACTCAGAGATTTGCCTGCCTCTGTCTCCTGAGTGCTGGGATTAAAGGTGTGTACTACCACCGCCCAGCTCTTTTATTTGTTTTTAAAGATATACTTTTATATCCACTCTGCTCTCTGGTAATTATGAACTACCAGTTCTGGGAACTCAGGTCCTCTGGAAGAACAGTAAGTACTCAACCACTGAGTCATCTCTCTAGCTACTCTTTTATTTTTGTACACATCCCAGGATGTGGAGGTCAGAGGATTATTGCAGCCTGTTATCTTCTTCTACAGTGTGGGTTATGTAGATCAAACTCAGGTCATCAGGCTTAGCAAGTGCAATCAGTGACTAGACCACCTCACCAGCCCTCATTTATTTCTCTGTAGACTCTTGGATTCATTATTCCTCTCAGTTCACAATATTATTTCCACTATATTCTGTAGAAATGGCTTAGTGGTCATAAATTCTTTAAGCCTATTTTTACCCTGGGAAATCTTTCTTTCCCCTTCCCATACCTTCAATTATGCCAGATAGTTTTGCTGGGAATGGTAGTCACGATTGGCAGTTGTGGTTCTGCATCACTTGATCCCAACTCCTACTGGCTCTTACATTTCTTTTTTTTTTTAATTTTATTTTCCAGTTTAAATTTAGATAAGAATCAAGGTTGCTTCACAAGTCAGTTCCAGGTCCCTCTCCCATTCCCTCCGTTCCCCCCGTGCCCTCCCCCCCCCCCCCCCCGTTATCCTCTCATTTCTCCAGGGAGGGTGAGACCCTCCATGGGGGTGTCCACAGTCTGTCATTTCATATAGGGCAGGGCCTAGACCCTTTCCCAAGAGTTCTGGGTGAGAGTGCACCTCACATTGTTCTATTGGAGTCCAAAGTCCGTGTGTATACTTGGGATGGGTACTGATCTGCTGCCCAAGGCTCAATAGATTCCCTAGGCCTCTTCACTGACACCCAGATTCAGGGGGTCTTGATCAGTCCCATGCTGGCTTCCCAGGCTAATGCCTGGGATTCAAGAGTTAACCTTTGTCTGGTCAGCTGTTTCTGGGGGTTAAACCAGCCCAGTCTTAATCCCTTTGATCATCAGTCCTCCCTCTCTGTTACTGGCTTTCTTGAGTTCAGCTCAGTAGTTAACCAAGGGAGTCTGCCTCTTCTTCGATCAGCCACTAAATAAAGTTTCTGTTTCCCAGACTCTCTGGCCATAGGATTGTAGGCTGGCACTCCCCAGATCTATGTCTAAAATCCATATATGAGAGAGTACATGCCATGTTTCTCTTTTTGTGACTGGGTTACCTCACTCAGGATGGTTTCTTCTAGTGTCATCCATTTGCCTGCAAATCTCATGATTCCATTATGTTTTTCTGCTGAATAGTACTCCATTGTGTAGATGTACCACATTTTCTCTATCCACTCTTCGGGTGAGGGACATCTAGGTTGCTTCCAAGTTCTGGCAATTACAAATAAAGCTGCTATGAACATAGTGGAACAGACCTCTTTGTTGTATGAATGGGCATCTTTTGGATATATGCCTAAGAGTGGAGTTGCTGGGTCTTGTGGTAGGTTTATTCCCATTTTTCTGAGGAATCTCCACACTGATTTCCAAAGTGGCTGAACCAGTTGGCACTCCCACCAGCAATGGAGGAATGTCCCCCTTTCACCACATCCTCTCCAGCATAAATTGTCATTGGTGTTTTTGATTTTAGCCATTCTGACAGGAGTGAGATGGTATCTCAGAGTTGTTTTGATTTGCATTTTCCGGATGGCTAAGGATGTTGAGCACTTTCTCAAGTGCCTCTCAGCCATTTTAGACTCCTCTATTGAAAACTCTCTATTTAGTTCTGCAGCCCACTTTTTAATAGGGTCCTTTGGTGTTTTGGAGACTTGCTTCTTGAGTTCTTTGTAAATTTTGGAGATCAACCCTCTGTCAGATGTGGGATTAGTGAATATTTTTTCCCATTCTGTGGGCTGCCTTTTTGTCTTGCTGACTGTGTCCTTTGCCTTACAGAAGCTTCTCAGTTTCAGTAGGTCCCATTTATTAATTGTTGATCTTACTGCCTGTGCTACTGGTGTTATGTTCAGGAAGCTGTCTCCTGTACCAATTCGTTCAAGGGTACAACCCACTTTCTCTTCTAAGAGGTTCAGTGTGGCTGGATTTATGTTGAGGTCTTTGATCCATTTGGACTTAAGTTTTGTGCATGGCGATAGACATGGATCGATCTGCATTCTTCTACATGCCAGTCTCCAATTATGCCAGCACCATTTGTTGAAGATGCTTTCTTTATTCCATTGTATATTTTTAGCTTCTTTGTCAAAGATCAGATGTTCGTACGTATGTGGGTTAATACCCGGGTTTTCAATTCGATTCCATTGGTCTACCTGTCTATTTTTGTGCCAATACCAAGCTGTTTTCAGGACTATAGCTCTATAATAGAGCTTGAGGTCAGGGATGGTGATGCCTCCGGACGTTGCCTTGTTGAACAGGGTTGTTTTGGCAACCTTCCCATACCTTCAATTATGCCAGATAGTTTTACTGGGAATGGTAGTCAGGATTGGCAGTTGTGGTTCTTCATTACTTGATCCCAATTCCTACTGGCTCTTACATTTCTATTGAGAAATCAGCCATTGCTCTTAGGAGCTTGCCTGTCTGCATGATGTGGTATTTCTCTCTCTCTCTCTCTCTCTCTCTCTCTCTCTCTCTCTCTCTCTCTCTCTCTCTCTCTCTCTCTCTCTCTCTTTCCCTTTCTCTCCTCTTCCTCATTACATCTGGACAGCCGTTTCCCTTCCCTTCCCTCCACTATTCCATGTCCCCGCTCATCTGCCTCCCCCAGATCAACTCCTCCTGTTTCTCTTAAAAAGTATCAAACCTTCCAGGAATATCCACCAAACATAGCCTAACAAGACACAATAAACAGCACACAAACCCTCATATCATGGCTGGATTCGCACCCCAGGAGGAATAAGGATACCAAGCACAGGCATCCATTCTACTCCCACTGCTAGAAGTCCCAAAAGAACACCAAGCTACACAACCATAATGTATATGCAGAGGACCTGGCTCAGACCTGTATAGGGTCTGTTTTCTGTGAACTTCTATGAGCACTGCTTAGTTGATTCTGTTGCCCTAGTTCTCATAATGTCCTTGACCCCTCTGGCTCCTGGAATGTTACCCCCTCGTCCACCTCCCACACTGGTATTTCTCTCTTGCAGCTTTTACTACACTATTTTTCATATTTTATTTTTAAATTTAAATTAGAATCAAGGTTGCTTCACATGTCAATTCCAGGTCCCTCTCCCTTTCCCTCCTCTCCTCCTGTGCCCTCCCACCAACCCCCCCAATATTCCCTCATTTCCCCAGGAAGGGTGAGTCCCTCCATGGGGGTGTCCATAGTCTGTCATTTCATCCAGGGCAGGGCCTAGACCCTCCCCCAAGAGTCCAGGGTGAGAGTGCATCTCTCATTGTTGGATGGGAGCCCAAAGTCCATTTATATACCCGGAATAAATACTGTTATACCACCCAAGGCTCAATAGATTACCTAGGCCTCCTCACTGACACCCACATTAAGGGGGTCTTGATCAGTCCCATGCTGGATTCCCAGGCATCAGTCTGGGATTCAAGAGCTAAGCCTTGTCAGGTCAGCTGTTTCTGGGGGTTAAACCAGCCCAGTCTTAATGCCTTTGGTCTTCAGTCCTCCCTCTCTGTCACTGGCTTTCTTGAGTTCAGCTCAGTGCTTAGCCGTGGGAGTCTGCCTCTGCTTCAATCAGCCACTGAATGCAGGTTCTGTTTCCCATACTTTCTGGCCATTGGATTGTAGGTTGCCACTCCCCAGATCTATGTCTAAAATCCATATATGAGAGAGTACATGCCATGTTTCTCTTTTTGTGACTGCGTTACCTCGCTCAGGGTGTTTTCTTCTAGTGTCATCCATTTGCCTGCCAATCTCAGGATTCCATTTTTTTCCTGCTGAATAGTACTCCATTGTGTAAATGTACCACATTTTTTCTATCCACTCTTCAGTTGAGGGGCATCTAGGTTGCTTCAAAGTTCTGGCTATTACAAATAATCCTGCTATGAACATAGTGGAACAGACATCCTTGTTGTATGAATGGGCATCTTTTGGATATATGCCAGGCAGAGAGCTATGTGGACACACAGGACTGATTGGCCTGATTACTGGATTCTATCTGTATTCTCTTGTGTTCCTTTCCTGGCCCCTGGAATCCTGTCTTACTGTTCTGAGCTCCTTTGCAATGGTCAGTCCCATTTTCTTCTTTGAAGCTTGCTTTGGATGACTGAATTAAATGCTGTCCTGGCCTATGAGCACTGCTCTACAGGCAAAATTTCAGATGATGGTGACACCTCCACAAGTGCTACCATGGTCCTAGTGGCAAATGGTGACATTACCCCATGCAGATTTTCCCAGTGTTCCATGAACTGATTGAACTCTGTGCAATACATCCATTGCCTCTAATTCCCACCAAGTGAATTCTGCGTGGGTTTGAATCAGTGTTTCTTTTCCACAGTCCCATGACTCTTGGTCTGAATTTCTCAAGAGTGTCCTTCACAGAAGGCCTTGGGCTGCCGAGCTGCCGACACAGCAAAAGTCTTTTTGAAATGGCATCTTGTTTTTCTCCGTTAGTTGTGTAGTGCCAGGCACTCAGTGCCAAGGGGAGAAGTTCCCCTACCCTTCTCCTAATGCTGCTGCTGCCCTGGGAATGGCCTTTTGTCCAGCTGCAGAGTGTCTGTTACTCTTAGGATAGCTACTTTTCAGCTTTCCCCAGATTATTCTATGGGGACACAAACAGGCCATGACCTCCTGTCACTGCTATTTTAATGTTTTATCTTTCTCCTTTTTGTTCATTTTGGAACCCAAGCCCATGGAATGGTGCTGCCCACATCTAGGGCATTTCCTTCTACTTCAGTTAACCTGCTCTAGAAAATTCCTCATAGACCTGCCAAAAGTTCTGTCTCCTAATTCTATAAACTGCCAAGCTGACAATATTAATCATCACAAAGTCAGCATCTGTTCATTTGACACCCAAACGTTGGTTTTAGGCAGCAACCTCCTGTCTTTTGTTCCTCACATACTCATAGTCATCTCTAAATGCAAGATGCATCCAGTCCAACGTCAGAAGTCCCCATAGTCATTAAGAGTTTCAGGACTTTCCAAAAGTGCAAGTGTAGAGCCTCCTCTAAGACTCAGGATTGGAACCAGCATTATGTTGTCCCGCCCCCTGACAATGAGTGGGACAAACATATCAGCTTTCAGGCAGAAACTTAGGCAGCTCAATGGGCCCTGTGTTTCGTGGCTATGTCTTCCGTTATGGGGCTGTGTACAGGCTTAGTACACACTTGCAAGCTTCCCCTTTTAAGTGAGCACCTCCACACCTTCACAAGTTCTCTCTCTCTCTGTCTCTATCTCTGTCTCTGTCTCTCTCTCTGTCTCTCTCTCCCCCTCTCTCTCTGCCTCTGTCTGTCTCTCTCTGTCTGTGTGTGTCTCTCTCTGTCCCTCTTCTCTGCTTCTCCCTTTGTCTCTTCACCCTTTCCTCCAATAAACTCCACATGGGTTTGTTGAGTCTCGCAGTTCGTGTTTTCATGTACCCGTGACTAAAGCATGGTTTCCTGTTCCATCTACTCTACCTGCGAGTAACTGAATCAAAAGAACAACATCAGGCAACCTCTTTTTTCCCTTAAAAAAAAAGATTTATTTATTAGTAATAAATATTCTGCCTGCATGTGTCCGTGCAGGCCAGAAGAGGGCAGCAGACCTTGTTACAGATGGCTGTAAGCCATCAGGTGTTCGCTGGGAATTGAATTCAGGACCTTTAGAAGAACAGCCAGTGTTCTTAAACACTAAGCTATCTCTCCAGTCCCATTGGAAGCCTCTTAACTGTGAGCCCCTACAACATGAAAATTTTGCTTGGGCTAGGGTGGTGTCTTAGTAGACTGATTGACTTGTAAGCAAGAAGATCTGAGTTTGGTCCCAAGAGCCCACATTAAAAAAACAAACATATAAACTTCCAGTGGCCTGAGCAGAAACACGGAGACCTGATGACTGCACACAGCGGTTCCGGATCCCAGCCCGACAGGATTCAGCCTGCCAAGAGACTGCCAGCTTCCAAGTCCCAGTCTCCACCCACCGGACAGGTGAGGCGAGGGTCCAGCCTACCCAGAGTTTGCTAAGGTCCTGATGCTAGGATGGCCTCTCTCCACGCAAGAGGAAAGCTACCAGTGTAGTGGACCTGCTCCCACCCACTGGAAAGGAACCGTGATCACATACACACCAGGGGAGGGAGAGACTCCTTCTGCACCCACAGGAAGAAATGATGGGAAGGAGACAATACAATAACACACCCACCAACAGAAAAACCAATGTGACACCACCAGAAACTAGAGAATCTCCACCCACAAGACCTGAACAGTCCATTGCAAAAGAAGCTGATGAGAAAGACCTTAAAAACAAATTCATGAGAATGATAGACACCCTCAAAAAAGATATGAGAAAATCCCTTAAATACATGGAAAAAAAAACAGACCAAAAAATATGAGAAATGGAGGAGGAAAAAACAATTCCAAAACTGCAAGAATTGCAAGAAATGGAGGAAAAAACAATCCAAAAAATTCAAAAAATGGAAGAAAAGACAAACCAAAAACTTCAACAAATAAGAGAGGAAAAGACAAAGCAAAAATTACAAGAAACAATCCAAAAAGTACAATTGTTGAAAGCTGAAATAGAGACAATTAAAAAATACAGTCTGAAGGAATGCTGGAAATAGAAAAGAAAAGCTGGGCAAACAGTCAGGTACTACAGATACAAGCATAACCAACAGAATACAAGAGATGGAAGACAGGTTGGGTAATGGGGGCTCACGCCTTTAATCTCAGCACTCAGGAGGCAGAGGCAGGTGGATCTTTGTGAGTTTGATGCCAGTGTGGTCTACAGAGTGAGTTGCAGGACAGTCTCCAAAATAATACCGAGAAACCCTGTTTCAGAAAACCAAAAAGAGAGAGAGAGATGGAAGACAGAATCTAAAAGATATACTAGGGGAAATAGATTCATTTACCAAAGAAAATCTTTTTTTTAAATTATGAAGCTCTTGGCCTTGCTTGTTTCTTACTGGCTAGCTTTGACTTAAGTAATTACCCCATAATTGCTAATCTAAGTATTTCCTTACCGGAGAGGTTTCCGGGCTTCCTATTCCATGGCGTTACATCTTGACTCTCTGTGTTTCTCCTTCCCAGAGTCCTCCTTGACTGCTAGTCCCACCTATCTTGGTTCCCTATTGGCAAACAGTGCTTTATTGACATATACACAGGACTTCCCCAACATCTCCTCTTTTCTGTCTAAACAAAAAGAAAGTTCTTAAATCTGACGTAGTCCAATTATATATAAAAGAACAGTTATCAAGTAAGAACATAGTTACAATATTTTGTCTATCAACATTTAGCAAGATTTAAAGAAAATGTCATCTATCCCATCCTTGTGAGTCCAAAGTTCTATATGTAGCTTATCTTTTATCATAACTAAGGCAAACTATAATTATAACTGTCTTCAACTCCATCAAAGGCAACAGAAGGATAATATATAAACACTAGAATTGACAGAGACATCTTACTGCCTGGACAGTCACCCAAAGTTCCTCTGTAACGTTGGGGCATCCATCTTTAGCCCATAGGCCACAGTGTGTATGGAAGACTTCTCAGCAAAGCAGGAAATTTCAGACTGTCCATCTGCATCAGCAGTCTGTCAGTTATTTTTCTGTGTCCTCAGAAAGTCTCATGGACTCTTCCATGAATCAGGAACCCTGAAGGACAGTTTGAGTTCAGTAGTCACTTTCCTGTGGGTCCTGCATGTCCAGTTTATACAGCAACAGTCAAGCAGTCTAGGCAAGAGCAGTTTCTTGCCCAAATGGCTAATCTTGCCATGCTGAAAGCAAACTCCATAACGAGTCTCTTCATTGTCTATCTCCCACTCAGACATAATTGGGCTGTCAGGAGCAGACATTTCTCATTGTCAAGAAAAACCCTAAACCATTTTAAATGCCATTTTCTGAAGGTCTTTGAAAGGTTTCAAGACTATCTATCTATCTATCTCAAATATATCTCTGTATATCTAGAAAACCAAACTAACCTAAATATAAGTTCTGACTATTATAAGTAACTATCTATAGTCTGTATTTAATTATGCATCATGTTTTAAAAGATCAGTATAAGCACAATACTTAATCAAGAGGATAAATATACACATCACAAAGTTGACCTTGAATTTGTATCAATAAATGAAAAACCATACCCATAGCATAATTCTTCTTTTTACCATTATAAAGAGATTGGCTGTGATCATTAGCCAATTATAAACAACCCCATTTAAATGAAAACACAGATTTATAAACAAGATAGGAATTAGGACGTCGCTCATTCCAAACTGCTTTGTGCTGGAAGGGGGCGCTGTTTATACCATGGGGATCATGACAAAACTCAGAAACCTGTATAAGTCCGTATTTTCGGGGTCTGTAAGACTGCATCGTATTAGCTGTTTCAGTTGTTGGAACACCTGGTCCACTGCTTCCGGGTGTCTTGGTTCATCAAAGGACAGAAGCCTGGAAGGAATCCTCAGCTTTTCATTTTCTGTAGAAACATAAACAAAACCTCTTTTCCCAAGTAACATATCCTTATATGGAGAGGTTTCCAGGGTTCCTACCCCATGGCGTTACATCTTGTATTCCTGTGACCAAAGAAAATCTGAAGTTCAACAAATCCCTAACACAAAATATCCAGGAAATATGGGACACCATGAAAAGACCAAAACTAAGAATAATAGGTATAGAAGAAGGTGAAGAAATCCACCTCAAAGGGGGAGAAAACAGAGCTGTTCCGGCGGGATCAGGTACAACAGGTCCTGCTACTGGGCCTGTGTTCCAGTGCCTGGGGATCACCTGAGAGCTGCACAGAGCTTACTATCCCAGTGGGAGCCAAACACCCCAGACTCCAGGACTTCTCTCCCACCAACGAGACCAGGAAAACTGCTGATCCAGGGAGACCAGGGGACTAGCTGTTCCTGAGGGTCCAGGAACCAGAGGATCCAGGGAGCCCAGGGGTAACAGCTGTTCCGGCAGGATCAGGTACAACAGGCCCTGCTTCTAGGCCTGTGTTCCAGTGCCTGGGGATTGCCTGGGAACTGCACAGAGCTTCCAATCCCAGTGGGAGCCAAACACCCCAGACTCCAGGACTTCTCTCCCAACAACGAGACCAGGAAAGCAGAGGAGCCAGGGAGAACAGGGGAGCAGCTGTTCAGGCAGCAGTAGGATCAGGTAAAACAGGATCCAGCAAAGGGTCTAGGGGACCAGGTGGGAGGCTAAGCGCCCCAGATTCCTGTTCTTCTTCTCCACCAACGGGAACAGAACCAGGACAAGGAATACAAGAACTACCAGATTATTGGACTTGCTAGCACCCATCAAAAGGGAATTCTGGTCCCCTAACCACCAGACCAGTAAGGGGCTCTTTCTGCACCCACTAGAAGAAGAGATGGGAAAGAGACAATACAAAAACACACTCAGCAACAGAAAAACAAATATGACACCACCAGATTCTAGAGACTCCACACCAGCAAGACTCCAACATTCCAAGGCAAACGAAGCAGAAGAGAATGACCTTAAAACCACTTTCATGAAAATGATAGAGGCCCTAAAAGAGGAAATAGAAAAATCGCTCAAAGAAATGGGAGAAAAAACAATCCAAAAATGCAAGAAATGGAAGAAAAAACAAAGCAAAAAATGCAAGAAATGGAAGAAAAAACAAACCAAAAAAGGCAGGAAATTGAAGAAAAAACAAACCAAAAAAGCAGGAAATGGAAGAAGAAACAAAACAAAAAATGCAAGAAATGGAAGACAAAACAAAGCAAAAAATGAAAGAAATGGAAGAAGAAACAAACCAAAAAAGGCAGGAAATGGAAGAAGAAACAAAGCAAAAAAGGCAAGAAATGAAAGAAAAAGCAAACCAAAAAATGCAAGAAATGGAAGAAAGAACAAACCAAAAAATTCATAAAAGGGAACAAATGGATGAAAAGATAAACTGAAAACTGCAAGAAACAATTCAAACACTACAAGAGTTGAAAACTGAAATAGATACAATAAAAAACACAATCTGAAGAATGGCAGGAAATAGAAAAGCTGGGCAAATGGTCAGGTACTACCGATATAAGCATTACCAACAGAATAGAAGAGAAGGAAGAGAGAATCTCAAGTGTTGAAGATACACTAGGAGAAATAGATTCATCAACCAAAGAAAACCTTATTCCAACAAATACTTAATACAAAACATTCAGGAAATATGGGGCACCATGAAAAGACCAAACCTAAGAATAATAGGTATAGAAGAAGGAGAAAAAAAAACCACCTCAAAGGGGCAGAAAACATATTCAACAAAATCATAGAAGAAAACTTTCCCAACCTTAAGAGAGACATGCCAATGAAGGTACAAGAAGCTTACAGAACACCAAATAGAGTGGACTACAAAAAAAGTCCCCTCGCCACATAATAATCAAGACCCCAAATATACAGAATAAAGAAAGAATATTAAGAGCAGCTAAGGAAAAAGATCAAGTAACATATAAAGGCAGACCTATCAGAATTACACCTGATTTCTCCATGGAAACTCTGAAAGCCAGAAGGTCCTGGATAGATATTCTACCAACACTAAGAGACCATGGATGCCAGCCCAAACTAGTATACACGGCAAAGCTCTCAATCACTATAGATGGAGAAAACAAGATATTCCATGACAAAACTAGATTAAACCAATATGTGTCCACTAACCCTGCCCTACAAAAAGTTTTGTAAGGAAAACTCCAACCCAAGGAAGTTAACTACAACCAGAAAAACATAAGCAATAGAGAATCCCTCTCTACCAACAGCCAAAAGAACAAAGGGGTGAAATTCCACACATAATTCCACCACCAACAACCATTGCAAATCAAAGAAGGATGAGCAATCAATGGTCATTAATATCCCTCAACATTAATGGCCTTAACTCACCCATAAAAAGACACAGGCTAGCAGAATGGATTCGAAGACAGAACCCTTCCTTCTGCTGCATACAAGAAACACACCTCACCCTCAAAGACAGACATTACCTGAGAGTTAAAGGTTGGGAAAAATTTTCCAATAAATGGACCCAAGAAACAAGCAGGGGTAGCAATCCTAATATCTAACAAACTAGACTTTAAAATAAAATCAATCAGATATTCACTAACCCTACATCTGACAGAGGGCTAATCTCCAAAATTTACAAAGAACTCAAGAAACAAGTCTCCAAAACACCAAAGGATCCAATTAAAAGGTGGGGTACAGAGCTAAATAGAGAATTCTCAGTAGAGGAGGCTAAAATGGCCAAGAGACACTTAAGAAAGTGATCAACATCGTTAGCCATCAGGGAAATGCAAATCAAAACAACTCTGAGATACCATCTTACTCCTGTCAGAATGGCTAAAATCAAAACCACCGAAGACAATTTATGCTGGAGAGGATGTGGAGAGAGGGAACACTCCTCCACTGCTGGTGGGAGTGCCAACTCGTATAACCTCTTTGGAAATCAGTATGGAGATTCCTCAGAAAAATGGGAATTTATCTACCACAAGACCCAGCAATTCCACTCCTAGGCATAAATCGAAATGAGGCAAATTCATACAACAAGGGCATCTGCTCCACTATGTTCATAGCAGCATTATTTGTAATAGCCAGAACCTGGAAGCAACCTAGATGCCCCTCAACTGAAGAGTGGATAGAGAAAATGTGGTACATTTACACAATGGAGTATTACTAAGCAGAAAAAAACAATGGAATCTTGAAATTCGCAGGAAATGGATAGCACTGGAAGAAACCATCCTGAGTGAGGTAACCCAGTCGCAAAAAGACAAACATGGTATGTACTCACTCATATATGGATTTTAGACATGGATCAGGATAGTGCCAGTCTGCACTTCCACTGATAGAGAGTCTGGGAAACAGGAAAGAACCTAAAAGATATGCATATATGCATAGTACCCAAGAGAAGAGGATTGAGACAAGATCCTCTGAATGAATGGGGAACATGGCGAGGGGGAGGGTGGGAGTGGGACCTGGAAGAAGAGAGGGGTTAAGAGGAAGAGAGTTGGTCATGGGGGACAGGAAGTTGAGGGGGTGGGGGTAGAATAGGGGGAAGAGGGAATCATAGGATCGAATACAGATCAGGCACCAGAGTGACCTCGAGTGATCTAAAGGGATAACACCAATTGGCCAGCTAAGCAATAGTGGAGAGACCACCTCGAATGCCCATTCCTGATAATGAACTTGATGTATATAACCATCTGGGAGCCTTCATCCTGTGACTGATGGAAGCAGAGGCAAACACACAATTAATCACTGAACTGAACCCAAGGAACCCAGTGACAGAGAGAGAGGAGTGATGAGCAAATTGGCAAAGAATGGGCTGGCAAAACCAGCAGAGACAGATGATCTGAACAGGGGAGAGCTCTTGGACCCCAGCCCGACAGTGGGGAGGCCAGCATGGGACTGATCTGGACCCCCCAAATGTGAGTGTCAGCGAGAAGGCCTGGGCAACCTATGGGGCCCTGAGCTGTGGATCAGTGTCTATCCCTGGTATACAAACAGTCTTCGTGTGCCTATAGCACAAAGAGGGATACTCTCTCAGCCTGGACTCTTAGGGAGTGCCTTGACCCTACCAAGAGTAAAATGACAGACTCTAGATATCCCCTATGTGGAAGGATTTGGCAATAGAGTGGGAGGGTGGGGGGAAGGGGAGTGCGGGAGGAGGGGAGGGAGAGGAAACTGGGATTGACATGTAAAACAAGCTATTTAAAATTAAAATAAAAAATAAATAAAATCAATCAAAAGAGATGAAGAAGGTCATTACATACTCATCACAGGTGAAATCCACCAAGATGAAGTGTCTATCCTGAACATCTATGCCCCAAATAAAAGGCATCCACATTCGTAAAAGAAACATTACTAAAACTTAAATCACATATAAAGCCCCACACACTTATAGTGAGAGATTTCAACACACCACTCTCACCACTAGACAGGAATACCAGATAAAAACTCAACAAAGAAGCAAAGGGTCTAATAGAAGTAATGACCCAATTGGGATTAACAGACATCTATAGAACATTTCATCCACATAAAAAAGAATATACCATCTTCTCAGCACCACTGCCTGGTAACTTTGCCAATATTAAACATTAATTTTAGAATTCTGTGGTTTATTATGTAACTACCACTTTAAACATGTGTTTTGGGGGCTGGAGAAAGAATCTTTTTGTATATCTATTGGCCATTTTCTTTTTGTTCATTACTGTTCATATTCCTATTAAAAGTGGGTTTTAAAATCATTGTCATTTAGGTAAAATACATCTATGAAGTATGGAGTGTACTTTTCAAACATTTACTATTGGTTAGGGCGAGATTATTTCTGTAGCACTTAAGTTGAATCCTCTTCTTATGGCCCACACTTGGTCACTCTGTATTACCTACCAGTTCTGTATTTTGGTGGCCACCAGCTCCTAGCAACTATGTGTTTGTTGCTGGTATGTTGTTACTGTTTGTATGCCATTATATGCAACCACCCACAGTTTGGTTGATTATGAAATAGTCTACAATACTTTGCAAAGATGACAAACTGACTAAGAATGAAAATAGACCCAGTTTTCAGAGTGATGTGTTATTGTAGATGGAAATCCTAGCTTAAAGAAGCTTGATTGTTTCTGGTAGAGCTTCCATACCTTTTGTAGGAGATCTGAGTGCTCACGCAGTAGTGGAGAGTGCCATGTCCTATGCACCTTGTCATGCTCTTAGTCTGCAAAGAGTTTGGTAAAAGAAAAATGCCTGTGCTGAGGACTTAAGAAATGTTCGTGATCCCAGCATCTGTTGTTGCTAAGGGGACACTGAGTTCAAAGCCAGAGTGAGCTATATATTGAGATGCTGTGTCAAATAAAGAAACAAAAATTGATCTGATTGTTATGATCTTTAGTCATCACCTCCATGGTTGTCACTAAGTAACCATAGTCTGTTTCCTTCACATAGTTTCCCAATATACTACAAATAAGCAAAACAGACCTTGTTAGTTAGGGTTTCTGTTGATGTGAGGAAACACCGTGACCACAGCAGCTCTTATAAAGGAAACTTTTTTTGACACACAACAGCCATAGCTGATTTATTTAGCGCCTCTTATTTTCCCAGCTCTTGCTGCAGCTTTTCTCAGTTAACCCATACAGCATGCTGTAACACAAGAATTTTACGTTTTTCAAATGAGAATGGAATACACAGAGATGAAGAGATTAACCTGGGTACAGTGGCTCACGCCTGGAACCCCCATAATCAGGAGAATTGCTATTTAAGGTCAGCCTGGACTCAGTATGAGATGCCCTCTCAAAGCAACAACAACAGAAAGAAAGACATTAAATGATTCTCAGCTCCAAGAAAGAAAGAAATAACTGCCAGCCCCAACTGGCAAACTAGCATTGGGACCTGCCATGAGGCAAAAGCTGTGTGTCTGTAGTCTTGAAGCTGAAGGAGCAGAAACTATGGATGAGCAGAGGCTAGACAATGCAGTCAGAAGATGGCACAGTGGAGTGTCCTTGTGCCTTCTGAAAGATGAAGAAAACCAAACAAATCCATCAATTCCAAGCCAACTAGTTTACATGACATCTGAAGTGGCCCACAATTCCCAGATACACCAATGCCCTCACAATAAACTCCTCATTCTTGAGCATGCTTTGCGTAGCCAAGAAGGCTCCATTAGAGTAGAGTTGAGCAGAAGGCTTTACCAGTGTTCTTGATACAGGAGGACAGCACCAGGTCCTGGCTCATAGCTTGGGTAGGTACAGTCTGCAGAGTTCTGAGCTTGGAGTCCGAGCCTTCCCCCTTTAACAGGTGTCCTTTGGTCACCTGTGCTTGTAGCGGCAGGGCTGAAGTTTCAAGCCTGAGAGCTGGGCTTTGGTCCTACTCGAGGAGGCCCAGTCTTTTCAGAGTCAAACAAGAAGAAGTGGCTGTTGGTCAGGTCCTTGTAGATGACCTTAAAGACAAGTTTGGTCACAGTCCCCAAAAAGGTCTGAATGTCCTCAAAGCGGTTGCTAACTTCAGCTACTTTGAGCAGACCCCCCAGCTTCGGCACTCGATTTGCTTCCTCAAGGAAGTCCCTGATGTTAGCTCACATTAGTGAAAGGCAAAACACAGCTACATCCACAGATTCATCCTCCAGAGGCACCTGGGCCATGTCACATACAGTGACCCTGGGGTCCAGAGAGGCCAAGTCAAAACAGTGCACAGGGTTCCGGACACTTGAAGCTAGGCGGCAATCTCCACAGCCAAAGTCAGCTACCACCAAGGATGCAGGTTTCTGTCGGAGATCTTTGGTAATAGGATCCACTGGGTACAGTGGCCACTTTTTCATTTGTTTCTGAAAAGCCCAGGTGATACAGGTGAAAAGCCTCGGGTCTTCCTGGAAGAGCGTTGGGCAGGTGAGTACAACTGTTCATTAAGGTATTGAAATTGGGCCCCATCCAGCTCGTTGTGTCATGCGTGCCCGCAGGGCTCCGGCTCTAGTCTGCTGACCGTCTGACTCTGGGGCAGGAGGCACCTCAGTCTCCTCTGTGGAAGCCACGGGAGGAACCTGGTCTGGAGGAACCTGGTCTGGTGTCTGAAGTGGTCGAATCTTGTTCTTGTGTCTCTGCTTATTCTTCTGTCGGTTCTGCCACTGTTTGCGGCTCAGCGCATGTGAGGAGTCACAGGGTGTGGACTCGGGGCTTCGCTTGGGTGGGTCAACTGTGGCAGTACTTGTCCTCGAAGTGTGAACTGCTATGTGGTCAACATTGTCCAGGTGCTGGGTTGGGTGTGAATGAGAATATTTCTGACATTTCTTCTTTCATAAAGGAAAACCTTTAGCTGGGGCTGGCTTACAGTTTCCGAGGTTTAGTCCATTATCATCATGACAGGACATGGTGTAGCATACAGGCAGACATGGTGCTGAAGAAGGAACTGAGACTCCTACATCTTGATTGGTAGGTAACAGGAAGTGAACTGAACTAGGTGTAGTTTGAGCATGGGAACCTCAAAGTCCACTCCCACAGGGACACACTTCCTCCATCAAGGCCACAACTAATCAACAAGGTCACACCTCCTACTAGTGTCACTCCTATGAACTTATGGGAGCCAATTATATTCAAAGTATCATACCCTGTCTCCAGGGATGTGCCTGATTCTTTGATCTCAAATAAACAGGTACATTACATGCAGGATGTATATATACTTCTTTCTGACTCAAATGGTAGGTCTCCAACTGGTCTTGTTACAACCTGTGACCACATTTCTATTAGTAAATCTCCCAACAAGTTTCATTCTGTGCAATTTTAGATTTGTCTGCCTCTCCTTTTTCTTTAAAAAATATGATTTTTAAATTTTATATATATGAAATTTTGCTATGTGCATGTATGTACACCATGTGTGTTCCTGTTTGATCACTTGAAACTGATTACAGATGTTTATTAACCATCATGCAGGGGCTGGGAATTGAATCTGGGACTTCTGCAAAAGTATCAACTGCTCTTAACCACTGAGCCATCTTTCCAGCCTGTCCATCTCTCATTCATACGTCTTACACTATCTTGGGGAAGGTTTTCATACAGTAGGACCAAATTGTTCTAGAAAAGTATATTATGATAAAACTTGGTTTATAAACCATGTAGCACACTCAGTGATTTAATACCCATACCTTTTCCTAATGAAAGGGACATGACAAACCAAGGATTAACATGTCTAGTTCTGCTAATCCCTGCTCTGCATAGCAAGACATATACTAGAGTTTTAAAATCACAAATGGCTTGGTCTGGTGTTAACCAAGCTTTTATGCTCAACTACTTGGGAGACTAAGGCAGGAAGATCCAAGTTCAAGTCCAGGTTAGCCAATTCTATGTGAAAATAAAGAGCAGATTAGAATTATAGCTCAGTGGTAAAGAGCTTGTCGTATGGGCCTGAGGCCCTGGGTACTTGCGATTCCTGGTGTTGTCAAAGGGAAATAGTAACACCAAAGTGTGTATAATGTTCTATTTAATAAACACTGAGCAGGATACAAGGACAATGTTAGGCTAGTGATATACCCCAATTGGTAAAGTACTTGTCTAGCCTCCAGGAAGCCCCAGTATTGCATAAAGTGGGCATTCTGGTACACACCTGAGTTCCAGCATTTAGGAGGTGAAAGCAGGAGGTTCAGAAGTCCAGGGTTATCATTGGCTATATAGTTAGCTCAAGACCAGCCTGAGACACATGAGATCCTTCCTCAAGTAAAAGAAAGAAGAAAAGAAGGAAGGAAGAAGTAGGACATGCAGAGAGAGTAATGGGGAGAGAGAACGAATATGCATACGAGAATGCTAGGAAGAGCTTATGTGGTGAAGAGTGTGATGAGGCTTGGAAAACTATTTTTAAAAACAAACACACTTTCCTGACTTCTTTTCAGTTTTATCTGGGGCAATGTTGTTTTAGCCAAGTAGAGTACTACAGACTTCATTTTGAAGGCATAGCATTTTGAAGATAGTCTCGCCCAGGGCTCAGGGAAGTTGTTTTGACTGGAGGGACATAGGTAGATTTCCCTAGACCTGGAGTTGGGGAATATTCAGTGTCACCATTTTTACAGAAATGATTATTTCCTTTGGAAGGGACATACAGAGCCAAAGATTAAAATACCAGGGATATAGCTTTTGATACCTACATGTTGTGAGTAGAAAAGTAGAGAGAAGGAATTTGAAGAGAGAGGTTTTGTAAAACAGATTTCCTAATGTTTTCTTGACATCCAAATTGCTTGGAGGGCTGGTTTTGAAATAGACTTGGAGGCATGTCATCCTTCACCATTCAGTGCTTTTCCTAGCCTTCTTACTAAGATTGAGCAGAGCCCACTTCCTTGCTGATTCAAATTTTGGAACCAAATATGAAGTAAGGAGCCACAGAAATGAGAAAGGCCTTGCCACAGATTCCCAGAATATCATAGCTAGTTCACTGAGATACTTGAGTAGCACTTATGCTAGATCATTATAATTCCCAGGCCCAAGCCGCTCTGTGTGTGTGTGTTCACATGTGCGTGCCCCGTGCATGTAGAGCCAAAAGTCTGTGTTAGTGTCTTTATCCTTTTCTGTCTTCTTCTTTTGTTCTGCTTTTGTTCTTTGAGACAGGGTTTCACTGTGTATCCCTAGCTATAGACAGCTGTAGACAAATTCTGTAGACCAGGCCACATCTTTTTGAGACAGTATCTAACTTTACCTATAGCTCATCAGTATGGCTAGTCTGACTGGCCAGTGAGCTTTGGAGATCCTGTTTTCTCCAACCCCCCCTCCAGCACTGGGGTTACACACACCACCACCATACCCAGCTTCTTTTACATAGATGCTGGTGATCCAAACTCAAGTTTCATGCTTGCACAGAAGGCGCCTACTCTTCCCTTTAAAAATAATGGATGGTTTTAAAAACCAGTGCCTGTTCATTTGAGTTTGGGTCATCTGTGAGTAGAATTTCTCTTCCAATCTCCCATACCCATTTAACCACAAATGACTTATCATTTTGTCTAAGTCAATTTCATTACTACTTGTCATCTGAGTTTCTGTAAGTTAAAATGAAATCCCAAGGAAACTGAAAACCTTTTTAATCCATCTGTGAAGACATTGGAGAAATAAAACTCATCCAGTTTTCTAAAGTAATTGCTTTTCCCACATGGCCTGAAAAACACAAACTGGAACCGAGATAAAAGCTTTAGCCAGGAGGCATTGTAGTAAACACATGACCAAAGCCATGATGCTCCTGGGCTTGTGTTTTCCCCAAAGGACATCCAACAAGACACAAAAGTTTGAATACCTGATCATGTTTGTGTACATCTGCTATCTAACTACTCAGGAAGTTCAGGAAGGCTTGCTTGGGCTATATTGCAAGTTTGAGACCAGTCTTGGCTGCATAGTGAGACCCTGTCTTAAAGATAATTCCCTAAATCCCAAAACAAAGAAAATTAGCTAAATGGAAAGATTCAAGAGTTTGAACATAACTGGCAGAAATGGTTCTTTTCCTTGTCATCATTAGCATAATTTGTCTGTTAATTTGTGCAATTATAGGTTGATCATCCCTAGTTAAATCTAAATTCCTCTCGAATCAGAAACTGTGCCCGCATAATGCCACAAGAGACGAATTTGTACACTTGACATTATACATTATACTTTGATAACTTACAGTCAAAATGCAGGTGAACTAAAAATAGTATACTAAAATCATCTTTCAGGTATGTATATATGTATGAAACATGTAAAATGTAAATGTGTATCTATAAATATAAGTGCTTGCCATGAGTTAGCATTATTGTATTCATATTTATAATTAAGTTCCATTCCATAGGTATTTCATTTTTCATGTGTGTTTGTGTATGCAAATAGTCCAAAAATCTTTTAATTCCAAGTTCAAATATGTCTTCCTCCAAACATTTACGATAGATAAGAGATGCTCAGCCATCTTGTTCCCCTGCCTGAAAATTTGGCATTCAGAGGATAATCAGACCTTATTCTACAGCTGCTTGTGCTCTGGGAAGTCTGATTGATTGATTAATTGGCATTTCTAAGAATTTAACTGAAACCATATTTTAAATGTTTCTGATGAGGTCTGTGCCTTTGTTGATTGGTCAGTTGGTTAATTGATTGCCTCAGAATGAGTTCCAGGACAGGCTTTAAAGCTACACAGAGAAATCTTGCCTCAAACAAAACAAACAAAAACCTTCTTGAAACTTCTTCCATATTGGAACATGGAATTTGGGGTAACCTAAACCTGTGTTCCCAGGCTGCACTCACTCAAATATGGCCCTGAATAAATTATCTCTTATTCCCTTTAAGGTGAGAATTAGGTTTTTTTGTGTCAACAGTTAGGTACTTTATGAGACCCTGCCTCAGAGTAATAGCATAAATCAGAGAGTATATGTACACGACATAGCCACATATACACAGCCACACATCTACATATACAACAGAGTACAGATACATAGTCCCCCCCACACACACACACGTGCGCGCACACACACACACACACACACATATATATATATACATATATATATATATATATATATATATATACCGCAGGCACACATGTACATTTACATAAATATCCACACAGCATACATAGCATATGTAGTATACATCTATTTATAAATACATGCCCACATTAAAACATAGCACAAGCATGTCACACTAGACTCTGTCTGCAGTATACATCTCTTGAACACCATTAAAAACACAGACTTGAATAAGGTCCCAACAGAACTCAAATTATTACATTTTGGTCCTTTAATTAATGCATATCTGTGACCTGATTTACTGGATTCTTATTAACTGGGGCAGTTAAAATCAGTTGGTGAGTCTGGCGAGCCCAGCTTCAGGTGAGATTAGGTCTCTGGGGGGGACACGCCCCATCCCCTGCCCAACACCCATCCCCTCGATCTTCTGGGGCCACTCCTGGCATCCCGCAGACCCATCCACACAGGAAAGACATCAGCCCTTCCAGGATCCAAACCCCGGTGAGCCCAGCTTCAGGAAAGACATCAGCCCTTCCAGGCCTCAAACACCAGCGAGCCCAGCTTCAGAAGACCCGCCCACGCAGGAAAGACATCAGCCCTTCTAGGCCCCAAACTCCTGCGAGCCCAACTTCAGGAAAGACATCATCCTTCCAGGCCCAACCTCCGGCAACCCCAGCTTCAGCTTAAGCTTCAGTGTCAACATCCCCAGCTTCAGCTTCAGGAAGGAAGGAGACGGAAAGACCCCACCTGCACCCACTGGAAGAAGAGAAGGGAAGAAGACAGAATAAGAGCTCACTCAGCAATAGAAAGACCAACATGACTCCACCAGAATCTAGAGAACCAACGCCAGCAAGACCTGAAAAGCACTACATAGATGAAGCAGAGGAGGCAGACCTTAAGAATTATTTTATGAAGATAATAGAGTCCCTCAAAAAAGAAATGAGGAAATACCTTAAAGAAATAGAAGAAAAAACAAACAAAAAATCCATGAATTGGGGGAACATTCAAGAAATAAACAAATTTCTCAAAGAATCTAAAGAGTACCAAGATAAAACAACCAAACAAATGAAGGAAACAATTCAAACAGTTGAAGGATTGAAAGCTGAAATAGAAATGATAAAGAAAACACAGAATGAGGGATGCTGGAAATAGAAAAGCTGGGTAAACAATCAGGAACTACAGATGCAAGTATCACCAATAGAATACAAGAGATAAAAGAGAGAATCTCAGGTGTCGAAGACTCATTAGAGGATATAGAGTCATCAACAAAGAAAATCTCAAAACCAACAAATCCTTAACACAAAATATCCAGGAAATATGGGACATCGTGAAGAAGCCAAACCTGAGAATAATAGGTATAGAAGAAGGCAAAGAAATACAACTCAAAGGTACAGAAAACATATTCAACAAAATCATAGAAGAACATTCATTAACCTAAAGAAAGATATGCCTGTGAAAATACAAGAATCTTACAGAACACCAAATAGGCTGGACCAGAAAAAGAAGTCACCATGCCATATAATAATCAAAACATCAAACCTACAGAATAAAGAGAAAATATTAAGAGCAGCTAAAGAAAAAGGCCAAGTAACATACAAAGGCAGACCTATCCGAATTACACCTGACTTCTCAATGGAAACAATGAAAGCCAGAATATCCTGGGTAGATGTCCTACAAACACTAAGGGAACAAGGATGCCAGCCCAGACTACTATATCCAGCAAAGCTCTCAATTACCATAGATGGAGAAAACAAAATATTCCATGACAAAGCCAGATTTAAATAATATGTATCCATGAATCCAGCTCTACAGAAAGTGCTAGAAGGAAAACCTAGATCCAAGGAAGATAACTACACTCACAAAGACACAGCCAATATATAATCCCACTTTACAAAAGACCAAAAGAAAAAGGGAGGAGAAAATACACAAAATAACTTCACTAACGATAAATCAAGCACAAACAAGAATCATCAATCAATGGTCATTGATATCCCTCAATGTCAATGGCCTCAACTTGCCTATAAAAAGACACAGACTAGCAGAATGGATACGAAGACAGAACCCTTCCTTCTGCTGCAAACAAGAAACACATCTCAACATCAAAGACAGACGTTATCTCAGAGTAAAGGGTTGGGAAAAGATCTTCCAATCAAACGGTCCCAAGCAACAAGTGGGTGTAGCAATCCTAATATCTAACAAACTAGACTTCAAATTAAAATCAATCAAAAGAGATGAAGAAGGACACTTCATATTCATCAAAGGAAAAGTCCATCAAGATGAAGTCTCAATTTTAAACATCTACGCCCCAAATACAAAGGCACCTACATTCGTGAAAGAACCATTACTAAAGCTCAAAATGCACATAAAATCTCACACACTAATAGTAGGAGACTTCAACACTCTGCTCTCACCATTAGACAGGACTTCCAGACAGAAACTTAACAAAGAAACAAAAGAACTAATAGAAGGTATGACCCAACTGGGTTTAACAGACATACACCTATAGAACTTTCCACCCAAACACAAAGGGATATAACTTCTTCTTGGCGCCACATGGAACCTTCTCTAAAATTGACCACATAATAGGAAACATAGCAAATCTCCACAGATACAAAAAAATTGGAATAACCCCCTGTAAATTATCAGACCGCCATGCAGTAAAATTAGAATTCAACAAAACACAAATCACAGAAACCCTACAAACTCATGGAAATTGAACAATGCACAATTGCACCATCCCTGGGTAAAGGAAGAAATAAAAAAGAAATTAAAGACTTCCTGGAATTCAATGAGAATGAAGACACAACATACACAAACTTATGGGACACTTTGAAAGCAGTGCTGAGAGGAAAGTTTATAGCACTAAGTGCCCACATGTAGAAACAGGAGAACAGTCATACTAGAGAATTAATGCCACCCCGAATGCCCATTCCTGATAATGAACTTGATGTCTATAACCATCTGGGAGCCTTCAGCCAGTGATTGATGGAAGCAGAGGCAAACACCCACACTTAAGCACTGAACTGAACCCAAGGAACCCAGTGACAGAGAGAGAGGAGCGATGAGCAAATTGGCAAGGAATGGGCTTCCAAAACCAGCAGAGACAGCTGATCTGAACAGGGGAGAGCTCTTGGATCCCAGACCGACAGCAGGGGAGGCCAGCATGGGACTGATCCGGACTCCCCAGAATGTGAGTGTCAGTGAGGAGGCCTCGGCAACCTATGGAGCCCTGAGCAATGGATCAGTGTCTATCCCTGGAATACAAACAGACATCCTGTGCCCATAGCACAAAGAGGGATGCTCTCTCAGCCTGGACTCTTAGGGAAGTGCGTGGACCCTACCCTGAGTGAAATGACAAACTCTAGATATCCCCTATGTGGAAGGAATTGGCAATAGGGTGGGAGGCTTGGGGGGGATGGGGGGTGTGGGAGGAGGGGAGGGAGAGGGAACTGGGATTGACATGTAAAACAAGCTATTTAAAATTAAAATAAAAAATTAAATAAAAAAATCAGTTGGTGATTTTATAGTGTAGACTTCTGCAAGCTTGGAGTTGGAAAGGGCCAAGGAAAATAGAGAAAGCAGGAAGGCACATTAAATTGCTGTGTCTATGGTAGTGTGAATAAGGATAAATTTCTCGATGGATCATTGCATACTAAGCTTCTATCTGCTGTCATTGTTATGCCAAGTTCGTGAGACCCCAAAAGACCACCAATGAGCCAACTCACTGATGCAAATGCATAAGGTTTAATGTTAAGTTACGATCCTCAGCAGGGACCCAGTCCTTCAAACTGGCACAGCAGCTGCAGGAAAAGGGTGCCTGGCCTCAATTGCAAGGGGTTTATAAAGGAAGAAAACCGCAAGCAGGTTGGCACGTGCCTTAGCTGTTCAGGATTGGGTAAGAGTAGGTGACCTTTGGATTCATTGACATGGGGGCTAGGGAATTTCAAAATTGTTACTAATGGTTACCCACAAGGACAGTTGTGATGAAAAGATGTTAGAAATAATGATATTTACCAAAATTAGGCATTGCCTGACCACCCGGATGGGGTCGTTTTGACTGGGGTGGGCACAGTTTGGGAGATCCTTGGAACTGCTTATGGTTCCTTGGCTGAAGCTGAATCAGCCTTGTAAGACGAAGGGAGTTTCTCAAGGTGGCTTTTTCAGTTTACCTTGCTCTTACAAGCATATGTGAACTCTGCCATGCAATGCTCTGCCAAATACAGAGCCCTCAAATGCTACATGGGATGTTTCTAAATAAGCCATGAAGGAACCTAGGGAGTCTTCTAGCCAGGAGAGAAGCCCAGTCTGGTTCAAGGCGTGTTTTCTCAGCATTTCTTTTACCCTGAATCA
This sequence comes from Mesocricetus auratus, assembly GCF_017639785.1. Classification (NCBI taxonomy): domain Eukaryota; kingdom Metazoa; phylum Chordata; class Mammalia; order Rodentia; family Cricetidae; genus Mesocricetus; species Mesocricetus auratus. The sequence goes on from NW_024429188.1 coordinate 7,057,765, forward strand.
TTATTTACAGACCCCATCTTTGCAAGTGAAGCTGACTCTGGTGTGTGAGTTCTCTTCAGTTTTCTGAGTAAGTCTCAGACAATTCAATCTGAGATCAGAGATCAGAAATCAGGGATTGCTTACTGCTCATATAGTTTAGCAGTACAGTGCTTGCTTAGCTTGTGTGAAACCATGCATTCAACCCTCCCAGCCAGTGTCATTTTGCATCCATTTTAACTCATGCATGTGAGTGACTAACAATACTTAGATTTTAGCAATAAATTGCAGGTCATTTGATTTTGGTTCTAAAACACAGTGGCTTTTTACCAAATAATACTAATTAAGTACCAGGATGTTTTAGCTGGGTACTACATGGCTACTACATTTCAGGAAGTTAAATATTAGGGAAGACAGTTCATGAGGACCTGATGTGGACCTAAGTTGTTTTGTTTTGTTGGTGATACCATGGAAATTGTGGTCCCCTCATGAGTAAAGGTTTTCAGAATGGACTCAAATAAAAGCTTGAGAACAATTTCATTAGAGTTTAAAAGAAGAACCTGGGGACAAGCAAGTTGTAAACCTAAGCAGCTGCGCAGGAGAGACTGGAGAAGAGAGGAAAGTGCTATGCTGATTGAGTTAAGCCAGTTTGGAGGTCAGCCACATGATGTGGAGAAGAATGTTATAGAAAGTGAAGAGGCGGGAAGGGTGGGATGTAGCTTAGTTGGTAGAGCCTAGGAAGAATGAAAATGTCCCCAGTACTAGAGAAAGAAGACAAACAACAATGAAAGGGAAAGTTACACTTTTCTAAGGCAGGCAAGCCCTACAGACCAGCAGCTTGTAGGGACTACACTAGGAAGCAGGAATGCAAGAAAGGAAACGTTTATTGTCTAAGTGAAAAGCTATTCCTTCTGTATTTTTTAGCATAGGTTAAGATGAACCTACCCTCTTGCAGTCCTTAGCATGTGAATAACCAGTCCAGAAATGTCAAATCTCTGCACAGGCCAGAGATTTCATCTTCTCTGCAAGAGGAAATAATTTTGCTTAATGAGTCTTTCCTGCTGCTATGTCAATAGGATGTCAGTTTCTAGCTGCATGCTAGTGTTGTTTGGCTCCCTATGTTTTGGGGGATGTAGGGCAGCAGGAGGACATTGACTGTAAACTCTGCTCTACTCTGGAGTATCTATTAACTAAGGAAGGGACCTTCCCATCTCTGCTCCTCAGAACACAGCAAGGTTAGCATCCACAAGGCAGGGCACTGGTATGATAGTCCTGCAGATCCCGCCTGTAGAACCCAGGTATTATGCATCATGTCTATGATGTAACAAGAGAGCAGAAGCAAGTGCATCTTAAGTACTCTGGATATGAAACAGGGATGGGTCTGCATTCCTTTTGTCAGTAATTAGGTTCTGTCATTTCATTGCTACTTATACATGCTGTCCTGTTTTGGGTCAGTCGCAAAGTTTTCTTGGTAGTGTGCTCCCCCATCCCAACCTATGGATCAAACTTAAGGCCTTGCACTTATTAGGTAAGTGTTCAGCCACTGAGTTATATACTGTATTCCTCAAAACTGATAGTTTTTCAGATAACTCACTTTGTAGCCCAGTCTGGTTTTTAACTAGATGGATGCAATCCTCCTACTTTGGCCTCCCAAATACTAGGATTACATGAAGTACAATGCCCAGCCCAAACGTCGGTTTTAGGCTGAGAATTGCTCTTTTCCATAAATCAAAGGTTTGTTTTCTACTTGGGATTGGTTTGGTGTGGTATGTTGGCACTACACACTTAATTGTTGCAAGTTTGCTAGTCAACCCATAAGCGTTTGGCATGAATAATCATATATCCAGACAAGCTTCTATATGGACATCATGAGCATGCCTATGAAAATATATGCATGTTGATGTGAAATGATAGTATAATGGGAAACTCTGTAAGTCATAGTTGCTTCCAAAATAAACAGTTGTTGTTTTCCTGGTTTGACATGTCTAATTTTAAAGATTTTTATGACTGAATTGATTCTTGGCTCATCTTGAAAGGTCTATCCCTGTGTATATAAGTGTTTCCCATATGCTATGTAAAAGCATTACAATGTGAATCAAATGATCCCAAACATATTTGTATCTGGCAATTTTCACAAAAACATGATTTTTTTTTCTTTGGGGGGAGGTATTTCTTTCAATTAAAGAAATGTAGTTTACATATACATGTATGTCTATACCAGGTCTATATATGTGTGTTATACATGCTTAATATGCCATATAGAACATGTTTCACAAATAGCCTAATATGTATAGCATGTGTTATGAATTTTTACCACATCACAAGCGGCAGTAGGCATGGGTGCTGGAAAATGGGTAGTCCTTAAAGTGATCTAAGAGAGAAGATCCTAATAAGAATTTTTGCCTAATTATTATTACATCTTCCTTTAGACAAGCAGATGCCCAGTGTTATGAAGTCGGTTTGAGAACATTGCAGGACCTACTGAATGAGAACCCACAGACCAATTCCACATTGCCTGAATTATCCCACTCCCAGGAAGACCTCCACAGGAGGGCCTGGACCAAGCCAGTACTCTACCTTGAGAATATACATACTCAGGGTAGAACACACTGTCAGACTTGGGACCCCAAGTCCAGGGTCCCCCTTTACCCCTACCTGTTCAGAAGCACACTTTGTGGTCAGTAAGCACAGCCCTGTACCCTAAGAAGGCAGCCCCACCTCAGAGGCTATACACCTACAGACTCTTACCTAGCCGTCCCCAACAAGTCCTTACCAACACCACTTACTAAGTCCTTGGATGTGCGTGTGTGATTCACCTACCCTTCTCTCACAATACGGCCAGCATGTGAATGAGGATACAACTGTCTCTCAACCACAAGTCCAACTCTCTTCCAAGTGTCAACAACTACAGACATCAGCAATGGAAACCTCTCGCTCCCCTTCACCCCAGTTTGCCCCACAGAAGCTGACAGACAAGCCTCCCATGCTTATCCAAGAAGACAACTCAGCAAGGTATTTTCCTATGACAGCATGCTACATATTCATTCCGTCATCCAGTGTTTGTTGCTGGAGCCTTGATGCAGCTTCAAACACTGGGGTAAATTTGGTCATGAAAAATGGTGTGGAGAATGAGTCACAGCTCAAATGACCATTTGTAATTTAATGACATGATCCCCTTTGTCTGCATTGAATGCATTTCCATTTGCCTTACTTCTTGGCACATGCAGACTAAGCATGTTTTGCCAGTGGTCAAAATCAGATTTAACCTAAGAAAAAGATCTTTAGGTAAAGTTGAGCAATGTCCAATATTTGCATACTTTTAAAATTTCTCCCTCTTCCTCTTTTTTGTTGGAGACACAATCTTGGTGTATAATCTGGATTGGTCTTGAACTCACTGGGTAGCCTAGACTGTCTATGTAACCTAAACTGTCTTTGAACTTCTCATCCTATTGCCTCTAACCTCCGAAGTGGTAAGATAGCCAAGGACTCTATCAACTGTGCTATATCCTTAGTTCTTCAACCTACTCCCCTTTAAACTTCTGAATAACTCAGATGAAAAGCCTAGCGCCATGGGTTGCCTCTTTTCAAGTTATTAGACATTGAAGTCTCATAGACCCCAACCATCATAGGTTATTGCCATTGCTGTTGTTTACCTTCCAGAACTTCATGGTAGGATCCTATTGCTGAAGAGACCATGTACTTGAATCATAAAACATGAAAACAAGCTGGTAATGACCTAAATGCTTCATTCCCACTGGCTAGCTTTCATAGTGCTAGAAGGTGTTATTGACAATACTAGGGAGTAAGCTATAAACAATCTCACCCAGCTGTGAACTCTGGGAATTATAATAATGAATGGCCTGGAAAAAAATCTACTGATGCAATAGTGACAGGAATATTATGGAGTAACCAGCTACTTTCTGATTGGATTTTAAGACCTGCTTGACAAAACCAAACTTATGTCTGATACTGTTAACAGTGCCAAGAACTCATAACTGGGCAGGTTCATAGACCCTAGGAGAGAACCAACTCATTCTGCTAAGTGGACATAGCATTAAACCCTCCCTTAAATACTTGTCTTTATACCCATAAGTTGGTACATCTTAACCCTCATCAGAGAACCTTCTTTTACAATAGAAGGCAACTAAAATAGATATCCATTAACTCCTGCAGATAATATGAAATTTCTAAGTTTTCAACCCTAAATGGGATATAATATCACACCTTCTCCCAAAGTTGAGAGATCTTTGAGTGGCTGGAAGCTTGTAAGAGGCAGAGGCAGTTAGTGACTAGAATGAAACTGTTTTTGAGACTGGACAGGACAGCTGCACATATGAGCTCACAGTGTCTTTGACTGCATGCACAAGATTAAGCTAGACACATCCCAGCACAGATAGAGGAGAGCTTCACTAAGTCCCACTCCCTACTGAGGCTGCTGGGAGGGAGTCAGTTTTCTTTCAAGATGTGGCCCCTGGGAGGCTACCCACACTCCAATAGACAGATCTACACCCATGTACATTCTAATAACATTAAGTGGACTCAAAGGTTTTAAAAGACAAAGTAAAACAAAAAGTACCATGAAATCTGGAAGGAATAGTGGAGGAATATGGGTGGATTTGATGAAAACATAAGCATGTATGGAATTCTCCTAATAGAAAATCATTTTAGAATGGATATCATTGGCGTTGTAATTACATCTCTGTCCCAGTTGGGACCATGACCAAAAGCAACTTGGGGAGGAGAGGATCTCTTTCACCTTACAGCTTACAGGCTCCAAGAAAGAAAGTCAGGGCAAGAACTGAAGCAGAGACCTTGGAGAAACACTGCTTATTGGCTTGTTCCCCATGGCCTGCTCAACCTGCTTTCTTATAGAACCCGGGACCACCTGCCACAGTGGGCCAGACTCTCCCACATCAAACACTACTCAAGAAAATGCCCCAACAGACTTGCCTATATGCCAGTCTGATGGAGGTACTTTACACTTGAGGTTCTCTCTTCCCAGAGGACTTTTAACTTGTATGACCTAACAAAACAAACAAAAGACCAAGCACAGTCTCCAGTGATGGTGTTGAATTCACAGCTTTATATGTGTGCGTCAGCTGTGTTTTATGTCTTATATGGTATCATTTCAGCATCTTTCAGTTGGTAGTATTGTTAGGGATCTGGAGAGAAGGTGTCCTTGTCTCATACTGACATCTGAAGCTGCCCTGACAAAGACGAAGTGTGAGTCGGGATGAGACGTGGGACATGGGATGCAATGCACATGACAAAGCACCTGAGTGGAACCCATGGGTGCGGGTACTCATCAAAGATTCCCAGCACAGCCACTCCCAACAGAAGTCTTCTAAGGACAAGGAGGGCTACCCAGGCACCTGCTGGTATGCAGCAACCTACTTGTAGACTTGTGGTAATTCTGTCCACTGATGATTTCTCCTACAAAGGGAGATTTAACAAATGAGGTTTGATGCATTTGCATTACCCTCAGAATAAAAACACTAAATCAGGGAGTGCAGCCATAGCTCATGTGATAGAGCATTTGTCTTAACCTAAGACCCTGGGTGCAATGCCCACTTTTACAAGAAAACAAAAATGAATATTGAACAGGTTTCACATCACTCAGGATCTCTTTTGCCAATGCCTATAGGTATGTGACAAAATTTGAGTTGGACTGCTAGGCATCCAGAGACCATGTGAGGGGTCAGTTGAGGACAATTTTCAACCTCTGCCTTGTCTTTTTATTTGTCTGGTCGACAGTGGGTCTTTGTGTTGGGGTCTCTGTGTGAATCGTGGGTAGGAATCTGTGCATGTCAAGATTTCAGAGGACAACCCTTGTCCTTGCAGAATCGAGCGGGTGATGGACAACAACACCACCGTGAAGATGGTGCACATAAAAATTGTGCACTCAGAAAGCCAGCCCGAGATGGAGAGCCGACAGAGTCTCACATACGCAACTGAGCTTCCCACACTGTCCAGTGGGCTGGAGAGGGACCAGATAAAGTCATTGAGCACATCAGAGCAGTGCTATTGTCGCTTCTGTGTGTATACACGACAGGAGGTTGAAACCCCTCAGAGATCCCGCCCTCCAGAATCCTGGCCACCCAGCACCCCTGCACCTCCTGTCAGAGATAGCTGTTCCTCCCCTCCCTCGCTCAACTATGGGAAGGCCAAGGAGAAGACCGTGGATGACTTGAAGTCTGAAGAAATAGCCAGAGAGATTGTGGGAAAGGACAAGTCATTGGCTGACATCCTGGACCCCAGCGTGAAGATCAAAACAACCATGGATCTGATGGAGGGAATTTTCCCCAAAGATGAGTACCTCCTGGAGGAAGCTCAGCAGCAAAGGAAGCTGCTTCCCAAAGTCCCCGCACCCAGAGTCACAGAGGACAAGTGAGTAGATGACACACACCATGGGATGTTTGTTCCTCAGTCCCTGTCTCTTGTGGGCTTAGGAGTAAAAGAAGGACTTTGGAGTGTATTGATATTCATGACTGCTTCTGCAGAGAGGTGATGGTTTTCCTTTGGGTCCCCAGTACTTAGCAGTTTTTGCTAAGTTTTAAATTATCATACCTGGATTTGATTGCATGGAATGTAGCAGAGGCATGGTGAGGTCACTGGAGCTGCTGCTGCTGTCCTTAGTTTACAACAGGAATAGTTATAGCAGTATCCACATGTCCTCTCCAGGAACCTTTAGGAATGTCATTCGGTAATTTCATCTGTTACAGTGGAGAATGAAGCACTCCTGACATCTAGTGGAAAGGACTGTAGTAGGATACTCCTACAGATCTTATAGTTTATGATACAGCCCTCAGATATTGTTAGTGCTGGCCCTGAGAATAGCTCTGTTGGTATGAGGCTAATCGTCTACCCCCTCACCTGTGTTGTGTCCATCATCTAATCTCTGTATTCAATATGTGTATCACGTGCCTGCCCATCCATCTGTTTGTTTTTGAAGTAGAGTCTCTATGAAGCTTGGGCTCCCTTGGACTTGATCCTTCTACTTCAACTTCCTAAATGCTAGGGTTATAGGAATATATCACCACACCTGCATATCTCTCTCCTACCTACTTGAAAATGTTGAACTAGAACCCAGGTCCTCATACATATTAGGCAAGTTTGTCATCACTAAGCTATAAACCTTACCCATGTTGTTTTGTTTTGAGAGAAGTTACCTCAACTGGTTTTGAACACAGGGTCTTCCCACCTTAGATTCCTAAGACCTGGTATTGTACATGTGTCCTACAGTTATCATGTAATCTTTACAAGTATTTAATCTATGTATCTTTTGTCTGCCTGCCTTACAACTACTTTTGAATCACATTACAAGGCCAACCTAAGGATGTTATATTGAGCAGCATTTTCTTTCATTAGAAATGTTGTTTGTTTACATTTCAGTTACCTAGGGACAAGGATGCCTCTCAGAGGTAAAGTACTTACCTACCATGTGTAAGGACTTGGATTTAATCTGAGTCACTGATGGGATGGGAAGGGCAATTATGCTTCTATGAGAGACATGTGACCATGTGGCAGTGTCCAGACACATTTTTGTTTTTTACATCTGGGGTTGTAGAGTTGGTATCTAGTATATGTTCAAGATTCAACAGAACATACACACACTTTTAAAAACTCAAACATTGGGCAGGCTGTGGTGGCACACATCTTTAATTCCAGCACTTGGGAGGCAGAGGCAGGTGGATCCCAGTGAGTTCGAGGTCAGCCTGGTCTACAAAGGGAGTTCCAAGACAGACTCCATAGCAACAGAGAAACCCTGTCTTGAAAAACCAAAAAAAAAAAAGAAAAAAAGAAAAAATTAAAGCACTGTGGTCCAGGGTTGGGGACACAACTGGGTATGAGAGCACTTGCCTAGCATAGCAAGACCCATACTTCCAACCTACTACTGAAAAAATGGCAGCAATGAATAACAGTCTGTGACCCTTGTATTAGTGGGGTTTTTATTTTGTTTTGTTGTTGTTGTTAATATTTTGGGTTTAGCTTTTTTCTCACCTCCCTGGCTCTTGTCCTTCTGTCAGTGCCATTTGTCACAGCCCAGGTGCCCTGTTCAAAGAGGATGCATGTGCCGTAGCTGATTAAAATTTTGGCCTCTTTACCCAGGAAACAGGACCCAGGTGTGCCAGGGGTCGTGTCCTTGGCCACCAATTCTACCTATTACAGCACGTCAGCCCCCAAGGTAGAACTGCTTATCAAGATGAAAGACCTACAGGATCCTGAGGAGTATTCAGGGGGTGACTTGGACCATGACCTATCAGTTAAGAAGGTAAGAAGGAGAATCACAAATCTGACCCCAACCCAGTACCTCTAACTCACCCCCACTAAGGAGACTGAGGCAAGAGAATCATGAAAGGCCAGGAATTCTGGCCAGTCTGGGAGAAACAGCAAGACCTTCCTTTATGCAAACAAAATCCCCAATCTGCTGAGCATGGTGATATCATGCCCTGAAAGAGGAAGAGAAGATTGAATCTGTGCTTCACATTAAATTCAAGGCCGACCTAAACTTCACAGTGTGATCCTTCCTCAAAAAGATAAAATAAAAACAAACCACCCCCTTGCTCAGTCTAGACACTGGGGTGAGGGGGAGGTGCCTTTGTCCTGCCTCATCAAGATGATGGGAGAGACTTAGTAGATTTCCTAGGAGAGGAGAGGCCTTACCCTCTCCCAGGAGCAGATTGGAGATGGAGTGGTAGGGGAGGAAGTGGAATTTGAATGTAAAAATAAATTTTAAAAATACACATTATTAAAAAGAACGAGCAACCCTCCTCTCAGAATTGGATGCCGAGTCAGTGAAAGGTAATAGGACCACTCACTTGTCACCCCAGCAGCTTGCTTTTCTTGCAAGACATGGTTCAGCGTGAATAAGCCCTTCATGCTTAATTATGTTCCAGCTGTTCTACAAAGCTTAGGGATGCAACTATAGGTAGACTTGAAAAAGAAGTCCCTCTGTAAGGGACCTTGTGTTCTCATTGGAATTATGTATGGCCACCCCCCAAAAAAATAAATACATATTTAACATAGGCTTGGTAAACCTGACCCTCTACTTGCTTTTGGAAATAAGTTTTACTGTCACAGACCATGCAGCCTACAAGGAGTAAAAGTGTCTACTACTCTCTAGCACCTAATGGGACAAGTTTGCCAACCCTTGTTATACTGCATCAGGTATTAGACAGTTGAAATAGAGTGAATGGCTAGAAAAAGACAAGGGCGAGTGATTGCAGAAACCCAGAGCGATGCCAGGCTCAAGCCCTAAAAATACATACTATGTAAGGGAACGGTGAAGCAGGTACAGATGCCCTTAGTGGGAGCTTGGTGGCCTTTGGAAGAAGCAGCAGGAAGCAGGGCTTCAGCTTCGAGAACAAGGATGGAAATTACCTCAGGGTCATGTTATGTAGCACCATGACAATCACTGAAAAGGACAGTGTTACCTATTGCTCCCAACCTGGTGATTTGAAAGATAGCACAGATTGATGTTTTATGTTAGAAATATTTGGGAGGTAGTATCTTGACCTGTTTGTATGTTTTTAAAAGTCTTTCAGTGTAGAAAATGGTAACCTTTTGGATTCTGGGAATTAAGTAGGAAGATGGGGGTTTGGTCTCTTAGAGACTTTGAATTACAGAACTATGTTCTTTAGTCACATGACCATATTTTTCAAAAAAAATTCAGCATTTTCAGTTTTTCCTCATAAAACAGAAGTCATAGAATTTGAAGCATTTTAATTTAGGCTACTCTGTACACATGGGGAACCGCCTTTTTTTACAGTTAGCACAGTACATTTAGAAGTGCATACCTTGGCCAAGAACATAGCTCGTTGGCAGAATGCTTACCTAGCATGTGTTAGGCCCTAGATTCATTCTCTAGCACCCTACCCCACAAAGTATTCCAAAATATCTTTAAAATCCAGGTGTGGTGGCACATACCTGTAATCCTAGCTTTCAGGATGAAGAGGGAAGAGGATTAACACAAGTTCAGAGTCACTCTGGGATACTTAGCCAGCTGGATACCAGCCAGAGCTACATAGCAAGTCCCTGTCTCAGAAATGCCACCCCCCAAAAATCAATTTTAAAAAATCTGTCACCCACCTTTGTCTGTATGGTGCTCTACCTATTTGTTCTGAAAGGAACAAGGTGCTGGGATACTGTGTCAGTAGAGGCAACTGCTTCGGGTCTGAGTGAATTACGGAGCCTGAACAGTTTTACTTTCTTTGATTTATTTATTTTTGGACACAGAGTCCTGTATCCCAGGCTGACCTACAACTTGATGTGTAGTTCAGGGTGGGTTCTAACTTGTCTTCTTGCTTCAGCCTCCTAAGTTCTAGGATTGCATAACTGCAACTACATGCCCAGGCAGGCTTACATTTTTAGATAGTAAATATTGATTTGCCCATCTCCTCCCCCCTCCTGTTCTTGGGATGAAAGCTAAGGTCTAAATCATCATGGTTAAGCACTCTTATCTCTAAGCTGCATCCCAATCCCCCTTTCATTTAAAACATAAAAGGGGAGTTCTTCTGTATGTGGTGTACACATGTGTGTATTTGATATACTTTGTTTTTGAGACAGAGTCCTGCTATGTAGCCTTGTCTGGCCTGGTACTCCATACGTAGCCTAGGCTGGTCTTAAATCTCTTACAATCCTATCTCAGCCACCTCCTTGCTGGATAGGCATGGACCATGATATCCAGCTGCACATTGTATTTTTACTTTTGCTCTTTGAAAATCAGTGCCTTAGGACTAGGGAGATGGCCCTGTGGGTAAAATGCTCTCCATGGAAGCAAGGAAGGCTGGAGTCCAGATCCCTAGAACCCACATACATATTTAGTGGGTGTGACAGCCTGTCTGTAATTCCAGTTCTTAGGAGACAGAGACAGGGGGTCCACAGAGCAAGCCAACTAGCTAAAGTAGCCAATTCGCCATGGTCTGTGTTTAAATGAGAGATTCTGCCTCAGTATAGAAGGTAGAGAACAATCAAGGATAACACTCATGTCAACCTCTGGCCTTCACATGCATGCTAAGATCTATACACTTACATACATGCATACCACATACACATGCAATTCAGGGAGGGTGCACCCATGATCCTAGCGCTGAGGTAGAATCAGAAGGACGACAACTTTTAGGTCAGGCAGGAATACACAGAAAGTCTGTCTTAACAACAGCAAGACCAGAAAAAAATTAGTGCTTTAGAACTAGGGATATAGCATAGTGACAGAGTGCATGCCTAACATGTACGAGGTCCTGGGTTTGATCCTCAGGACTACATAAAAATAATAAATTAAATTTATCCTTTAAATAGTGGCTCTCTACATTCTTGGTGCTGCAACTCTTTAATATAGTTGGAGTTCCTCATGTTGTGGTGATCCCCCAACCATAAAATTATTTTTATTGCTACTTCATAACTGTAATTTTGCTACTGTCATGAATCACGGTGTAAATATCTATCTTCTAATGGTCTTATGTGACTCCCGTGAAAGGGTCATTTGACTCCAAAGGATTGCAACCCACAGGTTGAGAACCACTGCTTTACATGGTTTGTACAGGGGTAGGTTATAGTGTTAATGTTTCCTGGTCTGTATGAGGAACATGGGGGTTCTAGAAACAAATGCCTAGTAGTAACAAGCTGTACAGAGGCATGAATGTGATAAATTCCACATTGCCATATGCTTAAAAATAGTCAAAATGTGAGTCTGTGTAGCTCAGTGATACAGTGAATGCCTAGAATGAACAAGGCCCAGAGTTATATCCCCCGCACTGTAAAAAAGTGAAAGTTGAAATGTTAAATCATTTATGGTACATATATATTTCCCATAGAAATTATTTGTGAGATTGAAGGCAGTAGATTTTACTGAACGATGTCTCAGAAGGTTGCTGACATTCCTTTACATATGTAACTTTTACCTCTCTGTGATGAGACATTTGGCAACATTAGAGAAGGAAGATTTGTATTAATCATGGTTTCATAGTCTGAGTTCTCCAATAGTGGGTATGGCATGGTGGAGCATATCTTTTCAACTCATCACAGCCAGGATATAGAGCAAAGTAGCAACAGGAAGGGCAAGATGCAGCTCTTCAGAGCAAGGGCGAGATGCAGCTCTGCAGATTATGCCCAGTGTCTCAGTCCTCCCACCAGACTCCACCTTCCACAGTTCCACCACCTCCCAACATTTTTTCAAATTCTGAAACCATGGATGGATAAAGCCATTAATTATGTCAGAGTTCCAAGATGTAATTGTCTCTGGAAACATCTTTCTATACATGCCCAGAGCTGTGCTTCACTACTCTGCAAACAAGTTTTCAGTCCAGTCAAGTTGACAATCGAGATTAACTATCAGACGTAGTGTTCTTATTGCTAATTATTTGTGAAGAGTACTTTTGAATCATGGTATTCAGTTATTTGTTAACTTCTGGGAAGATGAGAACAAACCATCTGCTTACCCCAGATAGGGTACAAAGGATCTCTTCAGTATTCTCTTATTGAAAGAAGGAATTCAGTCAAGAGCCAGACAGATTAAGCAAAAGGTTACATGGCAAAACTAAGCAAAGCAAACATTTCAAAGATAAATTGGGTAGACTTTCCAAAGCACAGAACAGCCCATGGTTCTTCATTGAGTTTTTTGAAGGGATTTTGATGAGTATTTGTGAGGTGGGTGGCATATTCATGGAATAAGGCAACTCTTTTTGCTTCTGAAACCATGGTGCACCAGCTCTCCCCCCTTTTTTTCAACTTAATTTTGCCTTTATTATCTAAATGTTTTTTTATATTTTATTTTCCAGTTTAAATTTAGATAAGAAACGAGGTTGCTTCACAAGTCAGTTCCAGGTCCCTCTCCCATTCCCTCCCCTCCTCCCATACCCTCCCCCCAACCCCCCCCCCCGTTATCCCCTCATTCCCCCAGGGAGGGTGAGGCCCTCCATGGGGGTGTCCATAGTCTGTCATTTCATATAGGGCAGGGCCTAGACCCTTCCCCAAGAGTTCAGGGTGAGAGTGCACCTCACATTGTTCTATGGGAGTCCAAAGTCCGTGTGTATACTTGGTATGGGTACTGATCTGCTGCCCAAGGCTCAATAGATTCCCTAGGCCTCCTCACTGACACCCAGATTCAGGGGGTCTTGATCAGTCCCATGCTGGCTTCCCAGGCTGATGCCTGAGACTCAAGAGTTAACCTTTGTCTGGTCAGCTGTTTCTGGGGGTTAAACCAGCCCAGTCTTAATCCCTTTGATCATTAGTCCTCCCTCTCTGTTACTGGCTTTCTTGAGTTCAGCTCAGTACTTAACCAAGGGAGTCTGCCTCTTCTTCGATCAGCCACTAAATAAAGTTTCTGTTTCCCAGACTCTCTGGCCATAGGATTGTAGGCTGGCACTCCCCAAATCTATGTCTAAAATCCATATATGAGAGAGTACATGCCATGTTTCTCTTTTTGTGACTGGGTTACCTCACTCAGGATGGTTTCTTCTAGTGTCATCCATTTGCCTGCGAATCTCATGATTCCATTATGTTTTTCTGCTGAATAGTACTCCATTGTGTAGATGTACCACATTTTCTCTATCCACTCTTCGGGTGAGGGACATCTAGGTTGCTTCCAAGTTCTGGCTATTACAAATAAAGCTGCTATGAACATAGTGGAACAGACATCTTTGTTGTATGAATGGGCATCTTTTGGATATATGCCTAAGAGTGGAGTTGCTGGGTCTTGTGGTAGGTTTATTCCCATTTTTCTGAGGAATCTCCATACTGATTTCCAAAGTGGCTGAACCAGTTGGCACTCCCACCAGCAATGGAGGAGTGCCCCCTTTCACCACATCCTCTCCAGCATAAATTGTCATTGGTGTTTTTGATTTTAGCCATTCTGACAGGAGTGAGATGGTATCACAGAGTTCTTTTGATTTGCATTTCCCGGGTGGCTAAGGATGTTGAGCACTTTCTCAAGTGCCTCTCAGCCATTTTAGACTCCTCTATTGAAAACTCTCTATTTAGTTCTGCAGCCCACTTTTTAATAGGGTCCTTTGGTGTTTTGGAGACTTGCTTCTTGAGTTCTTTGTAAATTTTGGAGATCAACCCTCTGTCAGATGTGGGATTAGTGAATATTTTTTCCCATTCTGTGGGCTGCCTTTTTGTCTTGCTGACTGTGTCCTTTGCCTTACAGAAGCTTCTCAGTTTCAGGAGGTCCCATTTATTAATTGTTGATCTCACTGTCTGTGCTACTGGTGTTATGTTCAGGAAGCTGTCTCCTGTACCAATTCGTTCAAGGGTACCACCCACTTTCTCTTCTAAGAGGTTCAGTGTGGCTGGATTTATGTTGCAGCTCTCCCTTTTTAAGGGATATCATTCACATGATCCTCTTTAAAAGCTCACAAAAGGAAGAGTGTCAACCATAATGCAATGTTGATTTTAGGTCTGTTGAGGGTGTAGACTCTTTGTTAGCACTCATGTGTGGGAGAATGCCCTGGCTCCTTAGTTTCTGATAAAGTAGAAACAGCCTACCTGCAGCTTCAAGCATGTCTAACCACAAGGGTGCGTTCTGTCAGGAGACGTAGTGCCTAAGACACATAACTGCAGTCATCCTCATTTGCCTCATATCTAACTCCTCGCATAACTGGCATCTAAAAGACTAGTTCTACCCATCTGTAGCTTGATGAATCAATGAATTTACTGGATTTCCTGAAAGAAGTGAGAGTGACCCAAAAACAATCCCATCACTGGAAAAGTCTCACCCTAGCTTAGATGACAACTTCCCTGAAGCTACATAGGTGAAGCCCTCTCCCACTTCAGTTAAACATTCATAATCTATATACCATTTCCCAACTCCCAAAGACACATGCATTGGGGGCAATATTACATGCTAATAGAAAATGTACAGGAGGAACTGACTGGATTCTCAGGAGAGGGTCTTACGACATTTCCTATTCTCTCCTTCTCTGGGGGAGAGTTAACAAGCTGGCATTGTGGGTGGTCTCTTCTGCTTTTGGGTAATGACAGGCCTTGGAGATAGCTAGATAGGTAGAGGCACTTTTACACAGGTCTAAAGATCTGAGTTTAATCCCAAGATCTCACAGAACAGAACCATGTCTTCAGAGTTTTCCTCTAAGCGCTATATGTGTCGTGGCATATATGTACTTGCATGCATACACATGCACACACACTAAACAAATAATTTTTAATAAAAATATGTGATAGCAGTTTTGCTCAAAGACGGATCAACAACAGCACTAGACACAAGAATCAAAATGTCTCTGTATGTAAGTCTGTAATTTGTATACTTAAAAAGACAGAGGTCAAGGTATCATATAGAGTCTATGAATCCTTGCAGACATAGAGATTGAAGTTGTTATCTACTATGATTCAAACTGAGGTAGCTGTAGTGTAACAGAACATTCATCAAGTGAAAATTTGTTTTATTTAAATTTTGTTCTTATGTATGGTTGTAGAAATGGAACTCAGGTCCTCAGACTTGGCAGCAAGTACCTTTCTCAGTTGAGCTTCCTCTTTGCTCATACAAACAAGGAAGCTCATACTAACCAGGAGGCCTTCCTCTCATTGATTTGATAAATCCCCCATTATTTGATGGTACAAAGACTAACACACCTAATCTGACTGAATTCTTCCCAGGCTGTGTGTGATGTGGCTACGCTAACTTAGGGCACTAGCTTGGGATCATTCTAACAAGTGTCCCCCTGCCTCCTTGTGTCCTACAGCAAGAGCTCATCGACAGTATCAGCTGCAAGCTGCAGGTACTCCGGGAAGCCCGTGAGAGCCTGCTGGAGGACATCCAAGCTAATAATGCTCTGGGGGATGAGGTGGAAGCCATTGTGAAAGATGTCTGCAACCCCAATGAGTTTGACAAGTTCCGGATGTTCATTGGAGACCTGGACAAAGTGGTGAACCTCCTGCTGTCTCTGTCAGGCCGCCTGGCCCGTGTGGAAAATGCCCTCAATAATTTGGATGACAGTCTTTCTCCTGGAGATCGAGTAATTGCAAACACATATGACTGGGAAATGGGAAGTGGTGAGGATCTGTAGAAAGGCTGTCCTGGGGTGCTCAGAAAGTCAGCTCTCAGAAGGCTCAGAAGCCTCATACTGCCTATGCATGGCCTGTATAGTGTCTAGAGCATGGAGCTCTGGTTCATACGAGGTCCACTCTCTTGGTTTCCTTTCAGTTGACAGGCAGAGCAAGTTAATGAGATGTAGGGGTAGGGGCCATCACAGGCATGGACCACCATGTTTATCCTCAGTTTTCTTGTACTCAAAAGAGGAGAAATATCTTACTTGCTGGGTTTGTTTCATAGGTTACGTTTCAGTCAACATCTTTCTGTGTTCCTTGCATATTATGGGACTTCAAAATGAATCTCTTTATTAATCAAACATCTACTGGACTCCCCCACCACTATCTCAGTACCTTTCAGGCATCCATCATCCATCGGATTTTCACAATCTGACCTACTTTTGTAGAACAAGTTAGTGTCTGCTTATTTTCTGATTGAAGTACAATGGCCTTACATGGCCTCTATCCAGAAAATATCTTATCTCTTTGTTTGTCTCGGGTCTGACAAGGCAAGATGCTCTCTAAACCTTATATGGTCATGGGAATACCAAAGACAGTTTCTTGTTCAGGCCACATTTAGTAACAGGTAACATCCCCTCTTTCCTGACTTCTTTGTGTTAGTCTCCATGTGAAGACAATGAATGCATCTATCTCTTCCTTTTTTATCTTCTTTCATCTTGGACTTGGTAGGGTTTCCATTGGATGTGTATATTTTATAAATTGAAAGCAGTGATTGTAATCTTTATGTGTTAGAGACAGGATTTTCGAAGCAGGACACTGATTCCCCACCCCAAATAGGATGCTGTTAGGAGTTAAGGGCTATTCCTTACTGTTCCATACACGCCTCCCAGCAACTAGACCCTCTGTGGCTCAGGCTTATAATGTCATCTACTCAGGAGGCTGGGTAAGAACACACATAAGTGAAAGGTACGTCCTAGCTATGAAGTAAGATGCAATCTAGCCCAGACAAACTTACTGACACATGGCTTCAAAATAAAAGGCAAAAGTAGCATTGCACTATAGTTCTGTGGTAGAGTGTTTTCCTAGTATGAATGAGCTTATGGGTTCAGTCTCTAGTATAAGAGGGACAGGAGGAGAGGGAGAAGGATGGATGAACACACACACACACACACACACACACACAGACTGAGACTCTTTCATTCTAGGGCAGGATTAAACTCTTCAACAGGAGGTGGTATGAAGACAAACAAGAAAGACCAGGAAAGCAAGACACAGAGAGTAGAGTTGCTGGGAGACGTGTATGGAACAGTATGGAATAGCCCTTAACTCCTAACGGTGTCCTGTTTGGTGGCTCAGGCTCAACCTGATTATAGTATTTCCCTTTTACAATTTTGGGACCAACAGAATCATCAAGTCCTTTGTCCCTTTGAAACATCAGAACTCTGTAGCTTCTGGGTGTCAGCGGGGAGGCCTAGGGAATCTATTGAGCCTTGGGCAGCAGATCAGTACCCATCCCAAGTATACACACGGACTTTGGACTCCCATAGAACAATGTGAGGTGCACTCTCACCCTGAACTCTTGGGGAAGGGTCTAGGCCCTGCCCTATATGAAATGACAGACTATGGACACCCCCATGGAGGGCCTCACCCTCCCTGGGGGAATGAGGGGATAACGGGGGGGGGGGGATGGGAGGAGGGCACGGGAAGAGGGGAGGGAAAGGGAGAGGGACCTGGAACTGACTTGTGAAGCAACCTTGTTTCTTATCTAAATTAAAAAAAAAGAATAAAAAAATTATATATAAAAAATAAATATTTTAAAAAACAATTTTGGGACCAACAGAATCATCAAGTCCTTTGTCCCTTTGAAACATATCAGAACTCTGTAGCTTCTGGTCCCTGATTTAAGGCAAATGGCAGAGAAGAAGGCACAGACAGAGAGGAAACCCAGTGGGGCCTATGAGTGACTTCTGGAAGGGTGAGGAAAGGAGGAACTGTAGAGAAGCTAACCATAGTTAGAAATACATGTAGACTCCATCGTGATCATTCCAATGGGGATCGAATGTGGCTTCAAGGTTTCCACGGACAGTTACGAGACCAGTATCCCAAAGCTGCAGGGCTTTAAAGGGGTTGGCCAGAGTCTTTGTTTTGGCCTTGCCTCAACAGAACTTTCTGTTTCCCTCCCTCTCAACAGCAGTCACTGTTGGAGAAACAGAGAATTCTAACCCAGCAGCATGAGGACGCCAAAGAGCTTAAAGAGAACCTAGACCGTCGTGAGCGCATTGTGTTTGACATCCTGGCCACCTACCTCAGCGAGGAGAACCTGGCTGACTATGAGCACTTCGTGAAGATGAAGTCAGCCCTCATCATTGAGCAGAGAGAGCTGGAAGATAAAATCCACCTGGGTGAAGAGCAGCTCAAGTGCTTGTTCGACAGCCTGCAGCCTGAGAGAAGCAATAATGCCCTGTTAGTATGTGATGATTTTATTATGTTTTTCATTTCTGTTGGTTTGCTGAGCAGTTTCGTATTACATGTAACTTCACAGAATGCCAGGCTTTGCTGGTCAGCAGGGTCCCCTAGGATGCCCAGTGGCTGAGCCCACAATATATGCAAACACTCCTTTGCAGCAGCAGTGGCACCATTGTTCCTCCCTTGTGTAGATGCCAAATACGTCCCTATGGTGCATGAGAGGAAAGACCCTGGTGATTGAGCCAGGCATGGGCTGCTGTGTGTTCGGTCCTTGTTCATTCAACAATGCAAGCATTCACTGGGCTATCATCATGATGTTCTCTGACCCAGTAAAAATCAGTGATGATGATAATTTATTGATGTGTGAGAAACATGAAGTTTCCTAGTGGTTAAAAACCAACTATGAAATGAACAACCTACATATTGGATACACTCATGCCTAGAGTAAAATCATCACATACCTTGTGCGCATGCTTTGAAATACCCCAAACAAACAGATAGCTAGTGTCCTTCTTGTTGCATCTTAAATAATTTGTAGCCAAGTGACATTATTTGGTTAGAAGAGTGTCTACTAATAATGGTATTGCTTGCTCTTTATTTCCTGAGACCAATGGAATATTTTGAAGTTTCCTTCCCCCAAAACACTAATTTGTTTGTGTATGTGATCCTTAATGATAATCGGTGGCTTGTCTCTTGTTACTTTTCTGTCTGTTACCATGGGCCACATGTCATGTACCTTAAGACTTAAGATTCCATCTTCTGGTTTGTCAGAGGTCCTGTGGAGTGACTAGTGCTTACATTTGAAACAGAGTTTCAAGGTTCCTTGTCCCTAGCAGTAAAAATGGAAAAGTGACAAATAGAGTGTTATTCATTAAAGCAACACTGTCATTCTATTGGTTTCTGGTTAAAAGGACAGAGATTGGGAAACAATATTTGTAAATCATGTGTCTGATTTGTACTCATTTTGTTTTTATTATTATTTGTTTGTTTTAGAAGAGTCTCATGTAACCCAGATTGGCTTCAGTCTCCCTATGTAGTCCAGATGATCTTGAACTCCTGATCCTCCTGTCTCCACTTCCTGAGTTCTAGGTTTACCATCACACCCCACTTCCATTGCTTCTATATCTGATAAAAGATTTGTATAAAGAATTCCCAACACCTAACAATAGAAAACAAACTGTTTGAAAAAAGTAGGCAAAAGACTTGACTAGACACTTCACCAAAGAAGATGTGTGTATGGCAGGTAAACACATGAAAAAGGTTCAGCCACCAGTGGTGCGTGTAACTTACTTAATGTTAAATGTGTGTACATTTGGTGTAGTTCAAAAGATGCTTATATATCTAAATGCATGGTGAAAGATGAGCAAGTTCCTC
The DNA here is from genome assembly GCF_017639785.1 of Mesocricetus auratus. Lineage (NCBI taxonomy): Eukaryota > Metazoa > Chordata > Mammalia > Rodentia > Cricetidae > Mesocricetus > Mesocricetus auratus. The sequence continues at coordinate 7,077,583 of NW_024429188.1, forward strand.
TAGTGACTTGATGTTCAGGCATCATTAGTCTTTGTACTACCAAGGGATTGTTTTTTCTCTTGTTTTCCCCTGAGATTGAAGCAGATGCAAAGATTTCCCTCTCTCAGCAGTAACCACACCCTTTCCAGAAGACACATGTACACTTAGATCCATGTGTACATGCATGTGTTCACACTCTCACATGTAGTTGTCTTAAAGGACCAGAATCTGTGCTTCCTGAACCAGAGGAATAGAAGGTAACACCCTAAGCTCTGGTGAAGATGATAGTGCCCTTGTACAGCTGAGTCAAAATGGGCAAGCTTCTGTACTGCAGACCACAGATGGCCTTGTTGACAGCCTACCACTGTCAGTTGGAAGAAAACCTTTGCAAAAGTGTTGACTCCTATTAAACAAAGCTACTTCTACTTTTCAAAGTCCCTGATCTTCCAGTGAAGTCTCTTCCTTCTTCCACTTGGTCATCCCTTGCTGTGAACGTGGGTCATGTCAGAAAATGTGATGCTGGCTGTCCACAAACTTTTTAAGGGATTGCAGACTGTTTTATTTTTATTTGTCACCAAACTATATACCTGTGGTTCTTTATCCCCAAATACAGTGTTGTGAGCGTTTTTAATGATGTGTGTAAAATGTGAATAATGGAATTTTGTTTGTCTGTAACCTGCCTTTTCATGTTGTTCTAGGATTGTCTGTTATGGAGAACAATATGTAGTGTTCTAGCATGCTCGTACTGAATCACGTAACAATTGTGACCTTCCTGTCTATTCCCTGCTTGCCTGTTCCAAGTCTGATTAGCAGGGACCCTAGAATTCCAGAGAGTCCATGTATATATGTCTGTGAATAGTGATACTGTTGCATAAGAAACAATATGGTGCTAATGGTTGGTCCTTGGCATGCATAGGCATGGGCATAGCTATGGAACTCTCTGTATACACACTGACCTTGCTTGTGGTCAGTTCTTGTGGCTTTACCCTGAACTCTGCCCTGGCAAAAATGCACAATTGTGCTTGATACTTACCACTTACCAACAGATCCTCTCGCTTGACTTTAACAAAATAAATAGTGCCTCTTAAAATGAAAGAAAAATGTCTTTACTTCCTACATTACAGCTTTGCACAAAATAAAAATACCAGTGTTGGGCATGTAGCCCCAAGGAAAAGCGTATGAGCATGGTGCCCTGAGTTCAAATACCAGCAGTATCCTCCACAAAAAAAATCCTAGGCTAGGCACAGTAGCAAACTTTTGCAATCCCAGTCCTTGATGGTGAATGGCTGGACCCACAGCGTAGTTGTTCCTTCTGTATACAGGTGCCAAACGCATCCCTAAGGGGCACGGTAGGCAACATTCTTGTGATTTCAAGCTGCTGTGTGTTTTGTCCTTGCTAGGTCAACAGTGTGACCATTCATCACATCTATCATAATTCTCTGACTCAGGCAAAAATCAGTAGCAATAATTAATGTGTGGGAACGTGTATGGTTTCTTGGTGGTTAAAAAAGGAATGAACAACATATGTTGAATGTACTGAATCAAAGATTAAAATCCTAAGTGCATTAGCATACCCACAACAACGCTTTGTATCAGTTCATGGCATTGTCCTTTTTACTACCACTTTCTAAGCAGCCTTTCTGATCCATCCCCTTTTGGCCATGGCCTATCCATTCTACCAATCTCTTACAGTCTGACTTACCTCTCACGCCTTTGTCTCTCATCTGGCTGGGCACATGAAGCTAGAAACATGGGTTCTCTGGGAGGTTGTAGCAGAAGCAGGTCTGGGTTACATAGTTTTTCTGTTGAAGCTGATGTCTGCTGAGCGTAAAGTGCCTTGTCTGATGGAAGCTCTGTCTGAGTCTACATGGCTCGTCTTGGGACCTCAGAAGCAGCCCATCACTTCAAGGGTTAATGTTCATTCTTTTCAAAGCATTGTTCTTACAAATGCATCATGACAGCTGTTTGCCAATAGGCAGAGGCGGGATGGACACCAGTTCAAGGCTAGTCTTGATTGCACAATGAGTATGAGGACAGAGTGGCCTACATGAGACCTTGTCCCAGATGAAATAGCAGCAAAGACGGTACACGTTGTCAAGCCTGGTTATCTAGCTTGCCTGATACCCTGGGCAACAAAGGGCATTGACTTTCAGTTGTATGCCTGCTGAGGAGCTCTTCAGAAGGCACAGAAATTCAGGGGAAGAATTTTTGCCTGCACAATGTGGGCTTTTAAATTTTTGTTACCTTTGTGTGTGTAGATACACATATGTCACAGCACATGTGTCAGAGAACAACTTGTGGGAATTGGTTCTCCTGCCACCATGTGAATCCTGGGTATAAATTTAGGTTGCCAGGCTTCATGACAGGTGCTTTTGCCCACAAGGACATCTCACGAACCCTGTATGTGCTTTTTATTTTGAAAATTATCTTTTATTTTTGAGATCATAATATAATTATTTATGTAATCCCTCCTCTCCTCCTTCTAAACCCTCCCATTCCAGTTCTCTTTCAAATTCATGGTCTCTTTTTTCCTTAGTTGTTGTTATATGCATATATGTAAGTGTATGTACATATATTTATGTTTATAAATACCCCCTTTTCAGTCTGAATAATGTTTCTTGTATGTATGTTTTCAGGGCTGACCATTGGTATTGGATAGCAAGTTGATGTGCCCTTCTCTAGGGAAGACGATTTCTCCCTCTCTCAGCATTCCTTGGTTGCCTGTAGTTCTTTGTGTCAGTCAGGTTGAGAATTCAAGAGTCTCCACCGTCTATGGTAACACATCTACTGTTGTCCTTGCTCAGCTCACATTTAGGCAGTCAGGTTGATGAGACTTTATGGATATCGCTTCTGACATTTCTAGGAGACACAGTCTCACAGCAAACTCCCTGGTCCTCTGGCTCTTCCAGTCTTTTTTCCTCTTCTGCAGTTATCACTGAGCCTTAGGTGCAGGGATTGACTTGTAGATGTATCAATTGGGGCTGAGCTCCACAGCTCTATATTTTGATTGAGTGTGGTTTTCTGTAATGATCTGGATCTGTTGCAAAGACAAGTTTCCTTGATGAAGGATGAGACATACATTTGTCTCTGAGTATAAGAGCAAATAGAGTGCAGTTATGGATTATGCTGTTTTAGTAAAGTGGTGGTTGTAGGTTCTCCTCTAAGGTCTATGTTTTTTTTACTAATGCTGGGTAGTTGACTAGGTTCCTAGTACCAGGTATGATTTCCCTCTTATTGATCGTGTTTTTTTTGAAATTGTACTTATTTTATTTGTGTGTGTGTGTAAAACCTGCTTGGTCCATATAATGTTACTTGTATGTATATGCTTTCGAGGGTAACCATTTGGTGTAATGTGGTTTTCATTTTCAAAAGTGAATGCTAGTGGATCTTGGAGTGATGGCATATTCCTTTAATCTCAGCACTTGGGAGGCAGAGGCAGGTAGTTCTGTGTGAGTTTGAGGCCAGCCTGGTCTTCATGGTAAGTTCCAGGATTGCATGGTGAGACCATGTCTCAAAAAAAAGTAAATGCTAGTGATACAGTTTGGCAGTGACTGTTTTGCATCCTGAGTATTAAACTGTATGTATATACAACCATTTTTGTTCTTTTGAGACAGGGACTCCCTGTATTTCATGCATATGTCATTAAAAAGGCTTCAGCAGGAAGCAAATACTAAGTCCTTTAAATTTCCAAAGGTCTCTGAACATTTCAGTATCCCAGTAAGGCTTAAGCAGTTAGCTGTGTCTTCCAGATGAACCTTCACCGGGCAAGCTGTTTTACAACTCGCTAGTTACCTACATGTCCATAATTTCAGGTTTACATTGGTTAGAATTTTCTCAGGCCACCTGACTGGAGACTAGTTTTAGAACTAGCTTCCAGACATGATCCAGAGAAATCTGTAGGTGGAGTTGTTGGTGTACTGGAAAATAAATACTCTGTGCCTGACTCATGGTTAGCAGGTCACTACTTAAGATGGAGTATCAGACAACCGAGATATAGAAGAATTTGTTTTGTTGTTGTTGTTGCCAAATAATTGTTTTATTTATTTTTTCTTTTAAAAGTATTTCATTGAAAATCCAGGAAGCCTACCTGCAGACCTTCTCCACTTTCTCTGCTTCCCTAGACCAGTTCTCAGCCTTCCTAATGCTGTGACCCTTTAATACAGTGCCTCATGTTGTGGTGACGGCCCAGCTAAAAAATTGTTTCATTGCTACTCCTTAACTGTAATTTTGCTACTGTTATGAATCATAATGTAAATATCTGTATTTTGTGGTGATTTGAGGTGACACCCGTGAAAGGGTTGGTCTACTCTCAGAGGGGTCACAACCCACAGGTTGAGAACCACTGCCCTAGATCCAGTCTCTCAGGCTATTCCCTAGTGCTACAACAGAACAACAGTTACAACCTCCCACACACACACACACACAACACCACCCACAATTCCGGTGAATCCCACAGACCGTCCCCTCCAAGCCTCTCTCCCCCAATTCATTGCTGTATCCCCACCCCCAGCTCAGGCAGACTCCCCCTGTTCAGCCACAGGCTGGGCTACCCATAGACCTTCTCCACGCTCTATTCCTCTAGACCCAATCCCTCAGTCTCCTCCCTTGTGCTACAACAGATCACCAGCCTTCCTTACCCTTGCACATGTCACCTCCTGACCTCCCTCACCCCACTCGTTGCTGCATCCCAGCCTCCAGCACCAGCAGGCACTCCCTGCGAGCATACCAGCCAAGAAGTGTAGTGAAACAGGCAACACACAGCCATCACACTCTCTGAAAATACAGAGCGGAAACAGAAACCAAGGAACAAAACACCCACCCAATAAAAACGAACCCAAAAATCCTCACCTAGACCTATAATCGCCCCAAGCCCAGATGCGTGGAAGCCAGCCTAAGAACACAATCAATAACAACCGGGGCATGTTTCCACCAGAACCCAGCTACCCTATTGTAGCAGCCCCTGCATAACTGAAGCCCAAGAAAAAGACCTTCAGTACAAATATATGGATATGGTAGAAGTCCTTAAAGAGGAAATGAATAAATAAATTCCTTAAAGAAATCTAGAAAAAACACAAACAATAGGAGGAAATGAATGAATCCCTTAAAGAGAGCCAGGAAAGCACAAACAATTGAAGGAAATGAACAAAACTGTTCAAGACCTGAAAATGGAAAGAGAAGCAATAAAGAAAACACACATTGAGGGAATTCTGGAAATGAAAAATGTAGAAATTCAAAAAGGAGCTACAGAGGCAAGCTTCACTAACAGAATACAGGAGATGGAAGAATGAATCTGGGGCATTGAAGATACGACACAAGAAATGGATACATTGGTCAAAAAATGTTCAGTCCAAAAAGTCCATCTGGCAGGAGAGCCACTCATCTGCTCTTAGCTGATCATTTAACAGTTCATTGTTTATTTTGTTTTTATATCATTTTGTGTGTGTATACATGTGTGTACATGCCTGTGTGCAAACGTGTGTGTGTGTGTGTGTGTGCACGTGTGTGTGTCTGAGTCTGTGCCATTGCCTGCATATGGAAGTCAGAGGACAACTTTCAGAAGAAAATTTTCTTCTTTCAATCTTCTGTGTCCCCAGTATTGAACTTAGTTCATCAGACTTGCCAACAAATGCCTTTACCCACTTACTGAGCCATTTCCCTTTTACTAGAGTTCATTCTTGTCCCTCTGGTCAGATTGTCAGTATCATCCTTAGGATTCCTGCTATTTGTGCCCTTCTCCTTATCATCTTTACTCTCTGTAACTGCTATTTATGTGAACTTCTGGACTCATCCAAAGGGTGCTGAAGTTGCTTAGTGTCTGCTGTTATCAATCTGCATTCTTACAGGTGAAGCTGTGGGTTAACTTAGACCAAAAAACCGTTAACAGTGTGTATTTGCAGATTATGACAAAATGAATTACTTATGTACCGTTATAATACAGAATATAAAACCTATCAACTACTCCACTGAAATATCACAAAACACTGTAGACTTTTGGCTTTGAGATCTGAGTTGTGAGTGAAAGTCTGCCTTGGTGGAGATTTTAGAAATACAGTGTTCTTCCATAAGTGTACTTGTTTTAGAAATACAGTGTTCTTCCATAAGTGTACTTGTTTTCTTGCATATAGTCTGCAGTCCTCAGTTCACAAACATGAATAACTGGAAAAAACAGATCCCTCTTTAAAAATTCCTTACTTATTTCTCGAGTGCTAAAAATTATCTGTGCCTTGTTTCTGAACATCATTCAGTCCCTCTGATCTAAATTTAGGAGCATTCCTTTGGCTTCCCTATGAAGCTACACACAGGACTTCTAGAACAGCTCATAGGAAAATAGTTGTGTGTGGTAGGGTTTTTCCTTGTTTTGTAGTTGGTATTGTTTAGTTTGACTGTTAGGGATTGAACTTAAGGACTTGTGAATGAAGGGCTCTATCAGTTAGCAACACCTCCAACTGTAACAGAGCCACAGACCTCAGAAGGCCCCCAAGACCTTAGCACAACTGACTCCATGATGGAAGTGTCATTCAGGCTGTAAAACTCAGCACATAGACAGCACCACTTGCCAGAACTAAAACAAAGGCCTAACCCATCAAAGTCCATAGTTCTGGCACAGTCTCTAACTGTACTAACTTTGCTTTTTAGCTTCTATAGTTCTGCTTCTGGCTAATTGTTATTGTTAACTGAAGTATGTCAACCCAGAACATTTTTTTTCTGTTTAAAAGCTCACCCTGAGAAAGGCTTGGGATAAACTGGGATCTTGAAAACCCACTAGCTGACTGATAAAGATTTTCTATTGACTTAAACCTAGCTCCAAGCAGTCTTCTTGAGTGAATACTCCACAACACAACCACTAACAGAAATATTTTACATCTTGACCTCCATGTAGATTACAGGGGTACATGAATTTGTGTTAATTCATTGAGTTATGTGCTTCAGACATATGGATTTTCTTCTTTGGAAATTATACCACACATGAAATATGAAGGGTAAAGAAGGAAACTGTAAAATAGGAAGCCACATTTTCTGTAACGTCTATGCTCACTTATATCTCTGGTTTATTTTGAATATGTTCTTATGGTATGGGGTTCCTTGCCACCTTCACAGGCCTTTGGGAAGCAAGCAGGCAGTTCAGGTCAACGTGATCTCAGTATTAAGTGTTGGTTCAAACTTCTGGAGTCTGACTCTTAGTTTTAGACATATTTAAGCACAACATAATTTGGTGAACATTATTCTGGTGACAATTAACTCTATCACATGTGAAGAACAAAGCATACATAAATCTCCTTGAGGAACAAAGTAAGCTAAATACAGGTCAGATGTGACTATATCCATAAAGATAGATTCTACGAGTTGACTGAGAAAAACAAATTTATGATGAGAGTCTGAGGGGGGGTATATAGTGCTGGGAAAGTCACTACCCGCAAAACTGATAGAGCAAAGGTCACCAGGCTAATGAGTATTGCCTTTCCTAGACATCTGGGAAGATAATGTATTACATTCCTTTCCTTGAAGTAACAACTCTGTGTGCTTAACATTCCAGGTTCCCCTAGGGCTTATCTGTGAGCACAAAGACCTTTGTACCTCTTATACTGTGGGAGTTTCTCACATACATATTTTGTATGTAGGAAGAACCAAAATAGTATGTATATACAACATTTAACATAACCAGGTCACAGCCACATTGAAAGTAAAATACAGAAAGGAGAAGAAATAGACTTACGTTTGCAGCAACAAAACCAAAAAATCCCTACAACAGGTTAGGAACTGTAAACCATCATTATCTAACCATGGTTCCGTGTCTCAAAGAATTCAGGGTGGCCAGGTTACCCTAATTTTTGCACTTTTATAGCAGGGCATCTTTCTATCCACTGTGGGTTTTTTCTTTTTAAACATTAATCATTGTGCATGGGCATGCGCATGCCACAGATTGCATATGGAGGTCGAAGACAAATTCTTAAAGTTGATTCTCTTTCCACTTTTATGTAGAGTCTGGGGATCCACTCAGGTCATCAAGCTTTGAGAAACACATGCACATGCTGAAAAATCTTAACAACCAAGTATGGGAGCCAAAATTACATTTTAAGTTTCAATTACTATGCTTAAGAGATCCACCCATGAAACAAAAATGTCTGATCTGTAAGCCTCTTGCTCAACAACAGATAGTTCCTGAGATTCTGGAGGCTGTTGTTTATGGCAGATAACAAGCCGCATGTTTTTGACTACCCTTAAAAATTTTATTTGATCAATCTGCACTGGATGTGCTTGCTCACATTGTGGGCAGGAGCCTCACAGGCAGGAAATACGTTAGAATGTATGCTTACCCCTGACTGGGTTTAAGATGGAGGTACATCAGGAGGTATGCATGCCCTTGGTTGGACCTGCTGCAAACTTGAATTAGGCCCATCATTTGGAAACCCAGAAATGAACCTGGCCAGAGCCCATCCACCTAGCCAGTGTTTAATTAAAGCTTACTTCAAATTTGGCTTTAAATTGTGGTAGTGGTCTTACTCTCAATCAGTGAGATTAACACAGGGACATGGGGATTTCTTTTTAAACAGCTTCTTTGTTTTCTTTTTCACACACACCAAGACACACACATGAAGTCAGAGGACAACTCTGTAGAGTCTATTCAACTTTTCACCATGTGAGTTCCTGATTATCAAAATTTTAGGCAGGTGCTTTTATCCACTCAGTCATTTAATCTGCCCAGGGTATGTTTTTAAACATTCGTTATGGATTTCATAAATGATAGTAGCTATTTGATTTATGACTTTGAAAATAAATTTCATTTCTGCAAAGACTTATCAACGTGTTAAAGAGACACTGTACAGTACATTCTTGTATTTCGGAATGTGTTCATTGTTCCGAGTCTGCCAGTTAAGCCCTGGTATCCATGGAAACATGAGAATGTTTACAGTTATTATCTTTCTTATGGTTGGAAGTCACTAACATTTAGACTTAATAGAAAAGATAAAGAGGTAAGTATTTTATATCTTCCAGGTGGTTTTTATTAATCACATTCAGTTTCACAGGACATAGAATGCCAGAGAAGGCCATTGACTTGTGATTGAGTGTGTGTAAGTCCTGCTGAATATCATAACTGTCTGGAAGGCACATGTGTGACTACAGGAAATCAGGGAGCTGCACTGCCGTCTGTGTAGCTCCTTGAAGATGACTGTGTGAATTTGCCTCTCTGTGTTGTTTCCTTATCTACAGAATGGGTATAATGATTGGATGGGTATTTTTGGAGGGACAGGAATATCAAATGGGCTAATACTCCTCTAGTGTATAAATGACTCTCCAGATAATCCAAAGTTTGTGAGAGCCTATCAGCCAGCCTTGTTCTGAACTGAAATATCTGCTTAATAGTATTTCTTTTATTCAAGGTACTTCCCTCTTCATGTGATGACCTCTATGGTCAACATTTCCTGCTGCTTTGTAGTGCATTTATAATTCTGCCACCTTCCAAATGGATAACTTCACCCAGGAAACAATAAGGTAAAAATTTAAATGAAGTTGTATGGAGGCTTTCCAATTGGGTCTTTAAGAAATAAATACCTCCTCTTTTTGGATTTCAGATCCAAGCATAAAAGTCTGCCCAGCTATCTTATTTGTTTGGCACAACAGCATTTTCCACTGCTTTCGTTCTGTTTCAAAGCACATTGTTTGTGCAGTCCACTGCCTCAGACCTGCCTTGTCAAGGAAGAGGGGATGGACAGGGTTTTTCCCAAGCCACCATCTATTTAAAACCTATCTTGCTGATGAAACTGCCCTAGTAGAGCAGCTATACTGCCTCCACCCAGTTAGAAAGTACATTCCACAGAGACTGTGGAACAGTGGATAGCTGGTAGGGAAGGTTTCCTGGCAAGGAGATCCAGTTTGAGGGTCCCTCAAACCTTCTGCATGGACAATGGCAATGGCAATGTCATTATCTATGTGTCTAATGACTGGAGGACTTTGCCTTCCTTTTTACTAAATGAATCAGTGGGATCCCTCAGTGTGAATTTCTCATTTTCACTATTGCTACATCCAAAGATTTGAGTTTTCAATAGATCTAAATAAGATGCTTCATAGCGTTAATGTGAAGTGTAAGCTTTGTCTCAAAGAAGATATTTGTTCACCAAAAATACGTCAGTATACATTATATGTTGCACCTCATTGTCTCAAGGTGGAATATAGAGTAAGGACTAGCTACAAAATGGACATATCCATTGCTCTTCATCTTCTACATACAGATATTTTGTGGTAGTGGGGAATGAGCTCAGTGCCTCACACATGTTAATTAATTACACCACCATCAAGCTATATCTCCTTCCAGTTACAAATAGTTGTATAAGGTTTGTGTTCACACTGTCTTTAATTATAAAATGTCATGCATAGGTTTCGTTAGAAATGTGCACATTCTAGGAAACTGTGAAAATAGGAATGACAGTTTCTATTCCAACAATTGATTTGCTTAGATTTTCTATTTTGGTAATGGTTTTATTTAAATTAGAAACATGAATGCTTCACATGTCAATCCAAGCTCCCTCTCCCACCCCTCCTCCTCTGTCCCTACACGAGCCTCCCAGCCACCCACCCAATCCCCACATCATTCCCCATGGAGGGTGAGGCCCTCCTTGGGGGGATCTCCAAAGTCTCCAAAGTCTGCCATTTCATCCAGGGCAGGACCTAGGCTTTTCCCCATGTGTCCAGGCTGAGAGAGCATCCCTCTATTTGGAATGGGCTCCCAAAGATCATCCATAAACCATGGTAAACACTGATCTACTACCCAAGGCCACAGTGATTTCTGTGGCTTCCTCACTATACTACATTCGTGGAGTCAGGCATCAGTCTGGGATTCAAGTGCTCCCCATTATCCGGTCAGATGTCTTTGTGGGTTTCACCATCATGGTCTTGACCCCTTTGCTCATAACTCCTCCATCTCTGTCACTGGGTTCCAGGAGTTCAGTTCAGTGTTTAGCTGTGGGTATCTGTCTCTGCTTCCATCAGTCACTGGATGAAGGTTCTAGGATGGCATATAAGGTAGTCATCAGCCTTACCATCAAGGAGGGGCATTTAATGTAGTCTCTCCACTATTGCTTAGTTTGCCAGTTGGTGTTATCCTTGTAGATCTCTGGAGAACTCACTAGTGCCATCTCTCTCCTCAAGCCTATAATGACTCAATCTATTATGGTATCTCTCAGCCTGCTCTCTTCTATTCTTAACTCGACTCAACCTTTCTGATCTCCTTCCAGTTACAAATAGTTGTATAAGGTTTGTGTTCACACTGTCTTTAATTATAAACTTCTTCTCCTCTCCTCTTATCGCCCTTTCTTTTTCCTGGCTCGCTCTCCCCTACCATGATGTTCCCAATCTGCTCAGGAGATCTTGCCTCATTCCACTTCTCTGGGGTATCATGCATCTCTCTTGGAAACCTCCTTGTTTCCCAGACTCAATGGCACTGGGATTGTAGCCTGAGACTCCTCTGATCCATATATAAAATCCATATATGAGTACATACTATGTTTGTCTTTTTTTGTGTCTGGGTTACCTCACTCAGGATGGTTTCCTCTAGTGCCTTCCATTTGCCTGCAAATTTCAAGATTCCATTGTTTTTTTCCCGCTGAGTAGTACTCCATTGTGTAAATGTACCACATTTTCTCTATCCACTCTTCAGTTGTGGGGCATCTAGGTTGCTTCCAGGATCTAGCTATTACATATAATGTTGCTATGAACATAGTGGAACATACATACTTGTTGTGTGAATGGGTGTCTTTTGGGTATAT